>NC_133327.1:92139859-92439859 GCF_042186555.1 Aquarana catesbeiana
TATGCGGTGCATACTATTACATTATGACTTAAACCTGCAGGGGGGACATTTATTTCGTGTGTTTTTTTTTTTTTTTTTTTTTTGTTTACTACTGCTTTAAAGTGTACTTGAGCGCTAAAAAAAAAAAAAAAAACACTTGACTGGTACTATTCTTAGGACAGAAGAGACTCCGTTGGTCTTTCTTCATCCTGCCTATCGGCATTAATGTACACTGAGCCCCACATGCACTGTAGAGCATATATTTATGGCACTACTTTGTGCTGTGATGATGTGACTCCTGTGAGAATGTGACATCATCGCTGCCTGCCAGTCAAGCAGCCAAAAAGTCCAAACCTGGAAGGAAGACCAGGAGACAATGGATGTGCCCATAACAGACGAGAATGCTGACCTCACAGCGCTGGAGGGGACAGTTTTGACGGGTAAGTCTACCATAATGTGCTAATACGCTGTGGCTACTAGTACATTATGGCATAAAGGTCCCTCAGGCCATTTTTATTTTTTTAAGAGCAGATTTAATTCTGTTTTAAGCTTGGCCTCAAATGTAATAATATAGTACAGTAGTCGCCAAACTGTTGCTCTTTGCTTGCCTTTATCTGGCCCTTGAGGCACTATTCTGCCCACTGGCGCTAAGGATGGGGCACTATTCCGCCCTTTACTGACTCCAAGGATGGGGGGGGAGCACTCTTCCGCCCTTTACTGACGCCAAGGATGGGGGGGTACTATTCTGCCCTTTACTAAGACCAGGGATGGGGGGGTACCGTTCCACCCTTTACTGACGCCAAGGATGGGGGGGGCACCATTCCGGCCTTTATTGATGCCAAGGATGGGGGGGGCACTATTCTGCCCTTTACTGATGCCAAGGATGGGGGGGGCACTATTCTGCCCTTTACTGATGCCAAGGATGGGGGGGGCACTATTCTGCCCTTTACTGATGCCAAGGATGGGGGGGCACTATTCCGCCCTTTACTGATGCCAAGGATGGGGGGGACTATTCCGCCCTTTACTGATGCCAAGGATGGGGGGGACTATTCCGCCCTTTACTGATGCCAAGGATGGGGAGGCACTATTCTGCCCTTTACTGATGCCAAGGATGGGGGGGCACTATTCTGCCCTTTACTGATGCCAAGGATGGGGGGGCACTATTCCGCCCTTTACAGGCAGTCCCCAAGTTACGAACACAATAAGGACTGTAGGTTTGTTCCTAAGTCAAAGCTGTTTGTAAGTCGCAACACTGCATTTGTAAGTGTAACTTCCGGTCAGAACACTGCATTCATAAGTGTTTGTAAGTGTAACTGCCGCCTGTGCATGGATGTGGGATGTTCCGGGGGCTTGTTATGTTATCTGGGACGTAGTACAGCAGTGTGTGGGATGTGTCTGGAGGTGCTTGAAAGGTGTCCAGGACCAGCGTGGAGCACAAGTGGCTCGCATTTGAGGCCGTTCATAACTCGGGGACTGCCTGTACTGATGCCAAGGATGGGGGCACTATTCCGCCCTTTACTGACCATAAGCGCCATGCAATTTTACTTCCACTGGTCAGTCTGGCCCACCCTAAGAGCTAAAACATGAGACTGTCCCTGGAAATTATTGACATATTGTATTTGTTCAGTAAAGATAATATACAGCCATATATGATCTCTGCCTTCCCTCACTGTGTAGCTGCCATTGATCTCCTTGGATTGACCAATTTCTGGGTATTGGAGGATTTTCTTCACCATCTGTCATGGTTTGGATTGATCAGTTAAAGGCTTATCCTATTCTGAACTCATTGTAATTGTGCTAAAATTTGTTTGTCCAATATATATGTTCAGCCCCTTCTTGCACATCTGTGGCCTGCTTCTCATGTATTCTGCTTTGTGCAGCCTCCTTCTCTAGAAAGTGCAGAGTGGACCTCAGAACCCCCCCCCCCCCCATGCTGCTGACCGGGCCTAGGCAGTTACACAGATGACCCACAGCTCCCCTCTCCTCTGTCACAAACCAGGTGACTGCATGCAAAGTAAGCTAGAAGAGAGAACAGGTAGATGAGTGTGGGGGGGGGGGGGGGGGAGTGAGTATCAGCTGCCCGGTTACACTGGGAAAACTATTTTTGGGCTTAAGGGGCAGCTGGTCTGGGCCCAGGGCAGCTGCCCCTTTTGCCCTGGTGGTCCTTAGAACTTTGAACAGGTGACATGCTATCTCCCAAATGGGACAGCTGAAAACCATTAAAAAAAATTAAAATAAAAAAGACTTGCCCCAACAGATGCAAAAAATAAAGTGACAAACTACCAATCCCCTTCCTCCATTGGATAGTTGAAACGTAATGTTTGGAATGATGGAATTGTATTTTGCACTGTTCTAGGGCTGGTGGGAATCCTGAGAAAAGACCCCACAGCTGCCATATTGTTGGCACCTCATGGGTGAAAAAATTGAGTCTCATTCCTACATGATTTATACCAGACTTTGTAGCTCTCGTTTTATGGGTATCTGTGACTAACCTAGCCTTTTGTGTTTTATCTGCTGCTCAGTACACCTTACCTGGTTTTATTGGTGACCGGTTTTCTATTTTCTCTCTGCTACTCAAATAAAACTTAGTCCTGTATTGCAGAGGAGAGATCATGGCGTCCACACCCAGTCTGTATTGTGTGCTGTGAAACCAGTGAGATCTTATCCTACAATCATGTAAATACATGACTTCTATGAGCTTTCCAGACTCCCTGAGGGAGGAAGATGACACAATGGGCCTCCTACATGAACAGTCCCACTGGTTTGTGTTGTCCAGAGTACCACACTGGAAACATGGGGGACAATCTGATTGCCTGGTACAGATGCACAATTCTTGTTTCATCAGTCACAAGGGCCCGTTTACACCAGCAGCACACACTATTGCACACCCTGCTGGTGATTGATGTGAAGGCAGTGGTGTTGTGCTGTATTCATAATAATACATTTCCTGACATTTTAACTTACATTTTATTCAGTTCTATTGGCCCAGTGTGATGTAATGGGTTGTATGGCACCAAGCAGCACAGTGGGGTGATCTGTCATAATAGGGAATGAGGCTTTTTGCCTTGTTATGTAATGGGACTGCGTTAGCAAGCCCAGCACAGCCCAAGGCATCTGGTAAGAACCGGCCCAATGCCTTTTGTAGTGGTTGGAAGCTTTGCTCTGAAATTGAAGCCTCTGTATTCCAATACACTGTAATCTTCCTGAAAGTTTTTCTTTCAGTGCCCATCTCTGGACTTCTGTGCCATGTTACACCAAGCCCCCCGTTCACATTGGCTGTGGCTTTGAAAGCGCACAATTTCAAAACTGCATGTCAGCGCAACTTCAGGTGTGACTTTGGAAGACGTACGGCTTCATGCCGAGATGTCTATGCAAGTTGCACCTGAAATTGGCAAAAGTAATGCATGAACTACTTTTTCAAATCGGTGTGGCACTGCAAGGTCAGCATTGCACCAATTTGTACAGTGTGATTGCCAGCAATAGGGTGTGACTTGTCAAATCGCATGACAAGTTGCTCCAATGTGAACAAGGGCTAAATGCAACACAGCTCCTTCCTTTCTGAGTTGACTGTCATTCACACCCCTGTGATGTCAGCTTCTCCATGACTATATGTTCTTTGTGGGGTTTTTTTTCTCTTGCTCTTTTTCTGCTCTCCCTTATTCCTGCATTTCCTCCTTGTCATTTTATACCTTCTATCATCAGCGTGGAAAAATGTGTCGCTTGCTTCTCAACCTTGAGCCCAGGTTCACACTGCTGTGGAATTGGAATTGTGTGAGTTCAGCTGTCTGACTTCGGAGTAATTTCAGAGACCTCTGTGCGGGTTCCTGTGAAATCACACCTGAAGTTGCCAAAAGTAGTACAGAAACTACTTTTGGGAATCGGTGGAGCGCTGAAAAGTCGGCGTCACACCAATTCCGATGGTGCAATAGCTGCCGATTTGGCATGTGATTTGACATGTCAAATCGCATGCCAAAATTGCATAAATGTGAACCTCAGCTAACGCAAAGTATACCAAGGTGGGTGTCTCTCAAAAATTACCAGGTGACGTAGCCCACCAATCTCAACCTATAACTTGATCAAGATATTCCCTTTTATCCTATTAAGGATTCTAAAGTAGCTGTGAAGTTATCAACGTTCATAAGCTCTTCTAAGCTGGCCATACTCTGGTAGGTTTTCAAATGAACGTTCATGCGAAAATTTTCAGTACGCTTGATGTCTTGACCAATGTCTTTTTTAAAGTACTTCAAAATTTAATTGGATTTTAATAATCAATTTTGGAATGAATAATTTTTACTGAATGAAAACCGCATTCACTATTAGGAATTTGTTCACGAAAAATTTCCCATCTTGCTCTTTCAAATTCTCGACACTGTGATCAAAAACTAACTCCGATTTTTCACCCAACTAACAATTGGAAGATTGAATGTTTTTAAAAACTAAAAATTTCAAACCAAATTCTACTAATTTATGGCCAGCTTTAGACCTCTTGGGGTAACGTCCAAGGAGGAAGTTTTATGACCATCAGGTTGCATATGTCTGAGGTTATCCTGTCCCTGGCTTCTTTTATCTATAATAAGGCATCCAATGTTGAGCAATCAGTTCAGAATAATTATGCTGTCCAAAACCTTCCAATTTCTAAGTCTAGGTTCATATCTATGCGGCTGCGCTTGATGTGTTTTTCAGGAACATTTTGCATTTTTAAACCCTTGTTTTCACACATTTTGCGTCCTTCTTCTTTTTTTTTTCTCTGAACACACTATATATAGCTGGTTGCTAAGGAGGGGACTCTAACGGCGTGGGGTCCCCTCTCAGGTCCATACCAGGCCCTTCAGGTCTAGTATAGATTCGGAGGTCCCCCCAGGCCAAAAAAAAAATGGTATGGGGTCCCCCCAATATCTATACCAGGTCAGGAAAGGGAGGGGATGAGAGAGCGCTCCCCCCCCATGGGATGGGTGCTTTGGGGCGGCGTGACCCCCTGCCCCATGTTTATGGGGCAGAAACTGCCCCAAGTTTCTGATTAATCTGGCAGGTGGTTGTTGGGGTCTGCAGGTAGGGGGCTTATTGGATTCTGGAAGCCTCCTTTAACAAGGGAGGGCCCCCAGATCCCCCCCCCAATGTGAATGGGTATACCTATCCATTCACCCCAAAGAGCAGTGGAATGTAAAAAATAAGAGCTGGTTTTTGACAAGTTCTTTATTTAAAAAAAAAAAAAAAAATAGTTCCGAGCTGCTGTCTTCTCCCTCGCTGCCGGTTACACGCTTGGGAAAAAAAAAAAAAAAACTCATCCCCTCCCTTACCTGGCCTGCCGGGTGGCATGCTTGTATCAGGGTCTGGTATGGATTTTGGGGGAGAGGGGGAACCATGCTGTGTTTGTGTGTAAATTTTTTTTGTTTTTGTTTTTTCTTACACCGCTCCCTTAGCAACTAGCTATATACAGTGTTTTAAACAGAAAAATAAAAAAATGCAAAACACATCAAAAATCGCATCATAAACACAACACTTGCGGTTCCGTTGAAGTCTATTGCACACAAAAAAAGCCCCTCGACCCTTTTCAAAAACGCACTGGCTGCAAAACGCATAGATGTGAACATGTACCATTGGAAACCATGTTACATGCACTGTAGTGAGTTTCTGCAAACTGCAAAGCACGCTAAAAAATGCAGAGTTGTGAACCTAGGGTAAATTCTGTTTATGCATTTGCTTCATTGTACAAATATTGTTGCAGAACATCTGTGCACATATGTCAATAAAATCTCACCTTCCCACCATAAGAAAAGTGGTCTTGACTGAAGTCCACAAAAACTTTTCCATTTTTAATAGATGTCAAGAGGATAGACTGAAAAAGCTAAAGGAGAATAGCAATCCAGTTCTGGTTACACTTGCTTACCTCTTTGAAGCATATATATGGGTTATATGTACTGGTTTACTATATCTGTGTTGGTCCCTTTCACCACAATAAAAACCTAAGCTCTTGTTTTACTGTTTTTAGGCCTGGAGAAGGGACCCCGGCAGTTGATGAGAGCTGGTATTGCCCTGATCTTTGTGGGCCATATAAACTTTATCTTGGGAGCCATTGTTCATGGAACTGTCTTAAGGCATGTTGCCAATCCAGAGAAGAGGGTGAGCCCGGAATATTGCACCGCCAATGTCATCTCTGTCGTGTCAGGATTGTTGGTGAGTGGAAAAGAGGGTCAAGATATAAGATTCATGTCTGTGCAGTGTGTTGCATTATGGCAGTCTATTCCCTATGATTGTACTGCCATTTTAAGCACTTTTTTTAATGCACCAGCCCAGTGTTGTGAACTGAGCTGAGGGCTCTCGGTAGGCTGACCAGTACATATGGTGTGAATGGACCCTAAGGCCTCATGCACACGAGACGCCGTTGCAAACTCTGCTGAACACATGTTTTTAAAAGCTGAAACTGGCGTATAGAAACGCCCGTTTTGCCGCGTTTGCATCTAGAAGCATCTGCAGAGCAGAGTGAAATTTTGCAACCCAGCTTTGGGGCCCCGTATCTCTGGGCCACTTGATGCTAGGAACTACACTACAACATATCCAAATTTGGGGTTCTCGAGATATGGGGCCCCAAAGTCGGGTCGCAAAATGTCAAGCACTTTTCTGCAGCAGAGAATGACATTTTGTGACCCGACTTTGGGGCCCCGTATCTCGGGGCACTTGGTGCTAGGAACCCCAAATTTGGATATGTTGTAGTGCTAGTTCCACTGTGTTTGGCACACCAAATTCGGGGTTCCTAGCATAAATAATATATAAACGCAAACGCGGCACCGGCGTTTGGCGTCTGAAACGTGGAAAACTTTTGCGTCTGAACCCATTTTTTCGCTTCTGGAAAAACGAGGTTAAACGCAACTGCCTAAAAACGCCAAACGAGACTGTGTACATGGACACGTAGGATAACATTGAATGGGTTCAGGGGCAGTTGAAAGTGTCCAACTGCCTCAGAACGCGCATTTAACAGCGTCTCGTGTGCATGAGGCCTTAAGGCCTCTTTCACACGAGGGATCCGTAAGTCCGTTTTTCATCATGTATCCCTATGGAGCGTCGGATGTCACCGCTGACATCCGACCCGCTCCGATCCGAAAAGTGTAACGGAGGAAAACCCTACTTTTCCATCCCTGATCGGATCGGGTGACGACGGACACTACGGTCCGTCATCACCTGATCCCCCATAGGAGAGAGCAGCGCTCTGACAGGTCCGTCGCTGCACAGTGTGGGTGTTCACGGGGTGGATCATCACTCATCCGCCCCGTGTGAAAGAGCCCTAAGAATTGAATATACTAAGAGGCCTACACAGTCACCATCACATACACATTTTCTAAATCCACATTCATATAATTTTTATATATATTTTCTGTGCAGGCCTAAGGTATATAGTAACCACTCTTTCTGTACATAAACCAGTCCTTTCACTATGTATATGAAGTTATTTATTCACAAAACTCTTTATCCTTAATGCAAAGTCCAGCCCACAAGTATATATCCTTATTGATTAGATAAAGTTACTTTCAATTTTGGTTCTGTGTTTCAAAGCATTTAACTTCCGGATGGACTGTCTGAGCTCAAATAATTAAAGTTTGCTCTAGACCAGGGGATTCCAAACTTTATTTTCAAAGAGGGCCAGATTTGATGAAGTGAAGTGAACATGCGGGAGGGCCAACCATTTTGTCTGAAATTCTTTGAACCATTAAAATTCGGTCTAAGGCCCCTTTCACACTGGGGTGGTGGGGGCGTCGGCGGTAAAACGGCGCTATTTTTTGTGGCGATATTCGGCCGCTAGCGGTGCGGTTTTAACCCCCACTGGCGGCCGAAAAAGGGTTAAAACCGCTCGCATAGCGCCACTACAGCGGCGGTATAGCCGCGCTGCCCCATTTATTTCAATGGGCAGGAGCGGTGAATACACCGCTCCAAAGATGCTGTTTGCAGGAGTTTTTTTTTCTCTCCTGCCAGCGCACCTCGGGCTTTCACACTGGAGAAACGGCAGCGGCAGTTTTAGGTCGGTTTGCGCAATAATATTTTTAGCGCAATAACGACTGCAAACCGCCCCATTGTGAAAGGGCTCCAAGTGTGTTCGTCCGAGCACTAATACACTGCCCAACAAGAATTCTCTTGCCTTTGTGGCTGTGTGTGGTGAAGAGATGAGCTTGGGCGTGTTATTTGTGTATATATCTATATATCACAGTTGTGCTCAAGTTTGCATACCTTGGCAGAAATTGTGAAATTTTGGCATTAATATTAAAAATCTGACCGATCATGCCAAAAATCTGTCTTTTTATTCAAGGATGGTGATCGCATGAAGCCATTTATTATCAGCGATAGTAAATTAGAACACTTGCAGAATTGAGCGATAGTGAATCGTGGGGAAATTAATTTTATTATTATTATATTTTTTAAAATTATTTATATTTATTATATTATTTATGTTTTTGTGTTTCAAACTTCATCATACCCGGGATATCTACTAGACTCTTGGTGGACAGATTTAAGTGTGTTATTGTTAAGAATTACAGTCCTACAATATAAAACGCCAAATTTCCATGCAAAATAATTGTACCGCTTTCAGCACCTAAAATCCGAAATAATCATACCGCCAGGGAGGTTAAAAACAACCACGCTGTCTTTTTTTGGAGAGCAGCCTGTATTTCTCCTGAGGTTACCTGTGGGTTTTTTCTTTGTATCCTAGGAAAGTCTTCCCCCAGTTGTGGCTGAGATCTTTTTTGGTCTTTCAGGTGACATTGGCTTGGCATCAAGACCCCCTGAATTTTCCACATCCTAATAAGGGATTTCATTTTGTTTGTTTTTTTTTGTTTTTTTTGTTGTTGTTTTTTTTTTTTATCCTTTTCCATCTTTATAAAGTTCCATTACTTTGTTACGCAGGTCTTTTGACTGTTCTTTTCTACCTCCTCGTGGCCCATTGTCTAGCCTGCGTAGGACATCCAAGTGAGAGCTAACAAACTCATTGACTATTTATACAAAATCGCTAATTGTGATTTAAAAAGCCATAAATGTGGTAAATCTTTAGTCGCCAATTTAACCTGTGCGTGCCACCTTCTGTGTCTGTACTAAGGCCAAACATTCCAGGGTATGTAAACTTTTGCTCAGGACCATTTGAGCGTTTTCTGTTGTGATTTTAGAAGGAGCCAAAAAACTATGTGATAATAAATGGCTTCATGTGATCGCTATCCTTAAATAAACGACTGTTTGTGTTTTGTTTTTGTTTTTTGGCATGATTAGTCATATTTTCAATATAAATGCCAAAACTTCACAATTTGTACAAAGGTATGAAAACTTTTGAGCACAACTGTATGTATGTATGGTGGCCCCCAATAAATCCCCGAGCACCGCTCGGGACTAAGGATGAGCTCGGGCGTGTTATTTGTATATACTGAATTTATTGGCGTATAACACGCACCTTCGCTTTAAGAGGGAAGTTTCAGGGAAAAAAAAAAAAAAATTTTAAATAAAGAACTGTGAAGCAAAATGATGGTCATTGCAGTGACTGCAGCCTGATCAATGCCCATCTGCAGCCTTGGAGGGGACAGGGAGGGGGGCAGGATGAGCGTCGACAGATTACACACAGAAGCATCTCCTGTTCACTTGGTGGCCTCTGTAATACAAAGTCCTGCCTCCTATGATAGACAGAATAGTCGTCCAATGCAAGCCCAGGTGACAGGACTTCCTATTACAGAGGCAGCCGAGTAAACAGATTTTCCTGTATGTAATCTGACGGCGCTCGCCCCCCCCCCCTGTCCCCTCCAAGGCAGCGCTGGTAAATAAATACACTCCTCCAAATCACCAAGGGGGGAAATAAATTAAACCGGAACGCGGGCCGCAATAGGCCAGAATTTGGACATGCTTGATCTAGACTGAGTGATTGTCACAGATGAAACAAGTATATGTAACTTGGAAGTTCTTTGATGCAATGTGCTTAAATGTCAATGGGGATTCCTGTGCTTGGCTGGTAATGGCTTCTGTGAGGTACCGAAATTTACTTAATGGATATTGACTCCTCAAGTACACACTCTGAATACTCAAAGTTAGAAATGGTTAGCATTCCTTTAATACACATCGCCCTCTTGTGGAGTTTCACACGAAAACATACGTATTTGTACGGACAGATGTGAAGAAGAATCAAACCTGAGTCTGATGCTGTCACTTCACATCTTTCTGTGGGAGGAATTTGTCACAAGACATTGATGCCTGCAGCTTTTTTTTTTTTTTTTTTTTTTTTTTGAATTGTATTTTTATTTGGATAACAAGTACAAAATTGTAACAAAATGTAGAATATACTATCAATGAAAGTGTATCATAAACAGTCATAATAGAAAAGAAAAACAAAATAGAAGGTAACATTTATAAGTAAAAAGGAAAAAGAAAAGTGTTCACAGATACTAGGCACACGTGTGAATTGCATCGTTTCCCTTTGGTGTACACAGTAAACGTATTAAGGATAAAAATCTAGAACCTCAAGATTAATTAGAGCCATATAATAGGTAAAGAATTCCACGATAGAAGCAATTAGGGAGTTAGGGCGTGTTTGGTGGTATAGGATTCCGAAAGATCCCACGGTTCCCATATTTTATTAAATTGGGAGATGCAGTCATGTACTGAGGCTGTCAAAAACTCCATCATCCGTATCTCACCCACCAGATGGAGAAATCTGGACCATGAAGGAGGCGCATTGGATAACCAGGACTGTGGGATAAGCCTCTTGGCTAGTAAGATATAGGATATTAGTCTATTTGTCTTTTTAGATACACCCAAAGAAGGTAAACCTAGCAGATAATTCAAGGGATCCATCGGAAAGGACACCCCAACCACGTTTTGTATAAGTAAATGCACATCACGCCAAAAGGGTTGAATCAGGGAGCATTGCCAGAAGATATGAAATAAAGAGCCTATGTCAGTCCCACACCTCCAGCAATGTGGCGGAATTGAGGGTTTATATTTATGAATTACGTCAGGAGTTTTATACCAGAACATGAGAATTTTAATGGATGATGCCTGCAGCTTTTGATACATCTACTTTGCCTCATTGAGGGAACACTGCCACTCTTTATTGGAGGCTCTTCTGTCACATTAGACGGCCTTGCATAGATCTTTGAGTATAGTGGATTTTCCATAATTTCCATTTGTAACAAAGCCTGCCTTCAAGCTTCAGCATCTTTCTGACCAGTCTATCAACACACCATTCTCTGGGTAAGGACCCTCAGTGGATGCTGTCCCGCGTGCCCCCCCATATACCTAGCAAGTGTGACCTTGTAGGCATTCTTGAGTTGTTACTGTATACTTTTCCTTTCTGCAGTTATTTCAAGAACTGTAATGAAAATAATTTTGTAATAGGTTGGTAACAACTCTTGACTCTAGATGTCAAATACTGTAATGATGTTAATGTACCATAAGCTGTAGGTTTAGCAGGGTTCTTCAGGAACCTGAAAATCATTTCGGGGGGGTTCTCAGGGGCAATGAGGTTTAGAAAGGCTGGTCTAGACAAAACTGCATTCTCTACGTATGTTGACATCCATCCACAATGCTTATATGACCGCTAATATGGTTTGCACTGTTGTAGTTCTCCACTTAGCAAGGTGTGTTTGTATGGAGGCACTTTTCAAAAGCCGTATTAAATTGAACAATAAAGTCTCACCATATGATACCATCTATATAGCTGTGGTTGCATCAGATATTTCTACTGGGTGCTATTATGAAAGAATGAAGCACCATCCAGGTTTCAGTATGACTTTGTCTTTCGGCCCAATACAACAAAACAAGGCAGATAGAAATCGTTTGGTCTTCAGCACGGCCTTGACATGGAGCATTGCTGACAACCAACAGCTTTCTACCAGCAGATATTTTGGATTGCAGATTGCATTAATGGACTAATCCTATTGTGCCTAAAGAGCTATAGGCATATTAAGATGCAGATGGAAGGTCTTTCTTTCATAACTCATGTAGTTGCGAACACTGGAAGTTATTTGCTATATGTGCATCTGCCAGGAAGGCCCCAATTGCTTTTCTCAGTATGGATTCTGCTTAAACATAAACAACAAATAAAAGTTTACTTGCTACTTTGGAGCCTTTTCTATCTGTCTTGCCCCTGTAGTCCATTTGTGTATCTTTACCAGTATTTAGTTGTCAATACTAAATTTATTTTTATTCACGGCTTGTAAATGATCTCTGTACAGCAAAGCTGGGTGAAAAGTCACACAGCCTTTACTAACTTGCACGGTTTCAGTAAAATGTTGACATGTAATAACTTTTCTGTGTCCTGCAGAGCATCACTACAGGGATCTGTGCAATCCTAGCCTCCAGGAACCTTGCAAGCGCCAAACTTGTAAGTGTGTGCTATTTCTTCTCTCTCATGAATTCTTTGTCTGATCAGAGTTCCACCTAGCAGCACTAGGGTCCTCTGAATCCCAACAAGGACCCTACCAGTATGGAGTTTGCATGTTCTTGTGCTTGCATGGGTTTCCTCTCACATGGTGATTTGGCTGCTGTATAAATTGGCACCAATGCTGTGTATGTGAGGTAGAGATCTTGGTTTGTAAGCTCTTTGAGGGCTGATGTAAATGTACCATATGTGGTAACTTGCTGGTACTATACAATTACCTATTCTAATAACAGAAATGAGACCAGTGGAGCAGTTGTCTATATCTCCCAGGCAGGTTTTATTTTGACTTGGTAAAAGGAAAGAGGGAATCTAGTAGCTGTGGGCAACCTTTCACTTTCTCTAGATTTGCTCCTGGGCTTATAATCCATGTTCTAGAATAACCATATACCTTGCTATATATATATTACCAACAGATCTTTCTTTGTTAGGCCTTCCCGCCTCTCTGCTTCTTGATAATAGGCAGTTTTCTGTGTTTGTGTCTCTTCACCTTTTTATCTATGGTTGTGTATGCTACCTTTTTTCCTTAATCTTTCCTCGTGTCTTGGTTTACCACTCATCTGTCTTCTCCTTTCTACTACTTTTCATCTCTTGTTCCTACTTTGGGACCCTAATTAGTTCTGTCATTAACATGTTTGTGTCCATGCAGCACTGGGCCCTCCTGGCCTTCTCCTTGCTGAATGCTCTGCTATCGGCGGCCTGTTTTGTGGGTCTTATCCTGTCCATCTCCCTTACAATTGCCAATGGAGGCAAGAACCTCATATCTGGATGTAATGCTACGGTCCTTCCTGCAGACACCCGCTCTGTCATCATGAGCAATGAGTGCCCCTTTGACACTACGCGGATCTATGTGAGTTTCTGGCATTACTGGTTATATATGACAAGTTTATTTTGTTTCATACATTTTAATTTGATTTAAATGTCGATTCAAAACCATACTAAATACACATTTGACATTCACACCACCACTACACTTCCAGGTTTTAGTACCAAAGCTTAATTGAACAAGCTGAGGTTAGAAGCTCATTGGTTTCTATGCAGAAGTGAGCCTGATTTTGCACTTTCCAACTTTAGTAAATAAACCCCATTGTGTACTTAAAAGTGGGGTATGCCTGTACTGCTTTAAACACTTACTGAGTATGCAGCACCCTCCTTCTTTGTTCTCAGTTTAGGCTGGGGCCATGATCACTGCCCCAGTTTCCTGTTTCAGGGTGGCTCCTTTTCTCTTGCAAATTCCTATGGAGCCACCCTTCCATGCAGGTACTAGGGTTGCTTCTTCCTACATGGTGTGCATCAATAGAAACACACAGCCCCATAGCCTAGAATAGCAAGGCACCCCCCTCCCCCTCATCCCCTCCAAGCTAACAGACTGGCTGTAAATGTCACTGTCCCAACTGTTTAACAATTTTCCTTTTGAAGAGGTTTAATACTAATAGAGCTTTCCTTGTAAATATGGAGCCAGTTTGACTTTTTTTTTTCTGTTGGCCTGTGCTTCTAAATGGTAAAGGAATGAAAATGTTAAACTGCCTATAGCAGCTCCCCAGTCTCCAGATGTGTTTGGTTACCTATCAGAACCAACAGTTTTCCTCAATCTACTTTCAGTATTTGTTTTTGCATCATTGCTGCCTTATTAGTGATGTCTCTTATTTCTTGTCTGTGCAGGAAACAACCCTGGCTCTCTGGTTCCCCTCCATGTTTCTGTCTGCAGTGGAAGCTGCACTGTCTATCCGCTTCTGCGTTGTGGCATTCATATTGAGGGGCATTGGACCATGCGGGGAGAATTACCTCAGAGAAAAGGTAGGTTAAATTCAATGGGCTTAATTAATAAGTCTTAGAGAAGATTTTGTCTGGAGGCCAGAATCCCCTTTAATTTATCAGTGCACCCTGAAAGGGTGCAGTGCTAATAGGCGTTAAAACCACATATTTGAGATGCACGATAAATGCTTAGGGGCCCCCGCCCAGGCTGACAAGGTTGAATGGTGCTGACTGAGGGTGTCGGCTGGGAAAGGTTAGTCAAAGACCCAGAGCACGCTGTAGAAATAGGAACAGATAACCCTGCGTCACACACCCCGCCTTCTGCTCTATTCATCCAGACCATGCTCCCAACCTGTTTCGCCCTGCCCCTGGGGCTTCACCATGATTAAGCCTGTGGGGTGGGCGAAATAAGTTGGGGGCATGGTCTGAATGAATCAAGCTGAGGCTGCTTTTACCTGCTAACCACTCAGGCCAGGTGAGGTGTGTGGCGGCCACATGAGAGCTTTTGCATTTTTTGAAATTATTTTTGTAAAGGGGAAATTTTGGGAAATTTTGTTTGCGTGCAATGCCATTGTAAACATTTTTAGGAGCTTTAGTTCAGGGTGTCACAACAAAATTGCAAATCCTTTTGGAAAATAAACCATTTGTATTTCACACTGTAGTTAGTGTTGCCTACAGTTTATGGCTGCAAAATAAACATCTCCAGCCACCATCAAGTGATTACTCAAACGGCACGGGTCTACCTTGCCACAAGGGCTTCTGTGTAAGTGCCACTTACTTTGACCGTTGCTGACTGCATAACCCAAATAATATTTTATCTACCCAAATCCATCAATTTGTCTTAGAAACTGGAGGTACAAAATCTTAGTAACCGGGACATCTAAAGCTCATATTTAGATCTAAGTAGTACTAAGTGACCATGGCCTGTCCTAATTCATTATAACCTATTCTACTGCATTTTGTTTCAGCTGCAGGAAGAAGAGGCTGAGAGAGAGAAGCTGGAGGATGTTGGAAGACCAGAGACCCACCAGCTGATTGCAGCACGGGCCTAAGAATTGCACTGGTGAGTGACCTGTCCAGAATTCAGATATCTTGGTGGAATATCGAGAGACTTTAAATGAATACACCAGTGAAACAGGACCTGTTTAGGGTCTGAGCATTGATCTTCTACCTGGATATCCAGCATTCTAAATCCCTAAAGTAGCTGATGGTATGCTTGCCAGCCCTGAAACCGTTTGTGAAAAAGCAAGTCTGTTTGCCCAGTGCTTCAGACACAACAGTCTGTGTGCCAGTACAGCCTGATCTAGGACCTTGGCAGACTACCCACTCTTCTTACCTTCACACTTTGACTCACAGTTGTTGGTGTGACCTTTTTTCTGGCTTCTCCCTCCTTTTTTTTTTTTTTTCTCCCCAGTACAGTCAGAACACTGCTAAATCAGTGCTGAGCTATTTGTAGGCCAGAGTCGGCAGACTGGGAAGCTTGCATTAAGAGGGGAAGTGATTCTAAAGGGTACCAGTAAGGGCTCTTTCACACTTTTCTGCAGTAAAAAGCGCAGATGCAATTTTGATGCATTCAAAAAGCACACCAAAATCGTGGTTGCTTTTTTTTTTTTTTTTTTTTTCCACCCATTGATTTCAATGTTTAGGTGTTTTTGGTGCACTTTGTAAAGATGCAGCATGCAGGACTTTTAAAAGTGCACCACACTCACGGCACGTTGGTGTGAAGCGTTCCTTGGGTTTTAAAGGGATATATTTTTCATGCATTTTTGTTCTGCTTTTTAAACATCAAAAACTGATGTGTGAAAGGGCCTCAAGCAGGAAATATAGGAAATATATGTAATGATCAAATATGGATGCATGCATATACTGTATATAGATTTACATTAAACTTGTTACACTTTAAAAAAAAGTTAGCCAGAAGCATTTTTATTTAAGTTTAATATTTGTATGTATTGTATAAAGGGCTGTGTTATTGCCACTGAATTTGTCGGTTTCTCTTCCCTTCAGATGTTTGTTGAATAGGAGGGCTGTGGGGACACATGTCTGAGAAGTATCGCCAGGTCTAAAGAGCCAGGATATGAAAATCCGAATGGTCGTAATGCTTTTCTACAGTGCCCTTCCAACCGAGACACTACCATTACCTGTGACAGCAGGAGCTGCTCTTTGTTTTTGTGTTTTTTTTTCCTTTTTGTGAAGATTTTTCGTTCATGTTTTTTTAATATATTTTTTATTAATTAAAACACAGCCATTGTTTCCTGTTTGTTCTGGTTAGGCGGAATTGTGATTGTTTTCCAAAATTAAATATATTTAAAAGAGTTAGGAGTTTGTCTGTCCTTCTTTTTTTTTTTTTTGTTTGTTTTTTTTTTTTTTTTGTATGTGAGTACACCCCTTTTTAAGAAATTTGAAGAAATGGCACTTTGCTACAATGTAAAGTTAGTGAGTGCACAGCTTGTATAACAGTGTAAATTTGCTGCCCCCTCAAAATAACTCAACACACAGCTGTTAATGTCTAAACCGCTGGCTACAAAAGTGAGTACACATATATATATATATATATTTAATATTACTTTTATGAGATTCATCGCCAAGGATTCGCCAAACCCGGGCAGTTTAAATTATTTTTACTAACACTGTTATAAGACTTAACAGATATTTCTGCTTCTACTTGTGTATGGAAGGAGCTCTGAACAGGAGGAATTTGGATGACTATGGTTCAAATTATTCAGATCACTGCAGCATGACAGCCTGCTTTTACTGCTTTCCAATCCTACCCTATGGTAATATCTCCAAATGCCCTCTTGGCCATGCCTGTAACCTGATATTACTCAAAAGGAAGATAAGGTGTCTCCAACCCCAGAGAAAATCTGCAATCTACTAAGCAATGCCTGCATATAAGGAGGAAATCAAACACCCCCTTACATAAACACAATGTTTCTTGTGTGTCTTCCCACAGGGAACATAATCTTTCAGAGTAAGGTGACCAGACTTTGAGGGCAGGGCAGTGGCAGATTATTGGGTATGGCTAAATTGTACCATTGAGTGGAAAGGGGTTTAAAGAGGTATGGTTAAATAAAACATGAGCCTTCTCTGCTCTAGGTCAAGAGTACAGGGATCAGAAGTGATTCAAAGTAAACTTTGCCAACTTGCAGCTTCCAGACGCAGTAACTGCAAGAGCCTCAAGACTTCAAGGAGCTGCTATAGTGTAGACAATGCAAAATGCACACTGTACATACAGCTGTGGAAATATGCTCTCTCTGAATCAGCCGCTGAAATAATACTTTTGTGGACACACATCAGTGTTGCAGCACCTGGAGGGAAGTCTTTAGTGGAATATTACACTTATGAACCATGCAGCATCACAGAAATTATTGCTTTGCCATAGGGGAACAAGGCGCTTCCCCATAGTCTGTGCTATATCAGCCATTTACATGCCCACCTCATGTAAAGTCCCAGGGCGAGGTTTTTTTTTTTTGCGCATTTTAGGGATGGAGGTGATTCACTGGTGGTGACACCAGACCTTTCCCTTTCTTCTATGAAGTATGGACTACGAATGTAGTGGTAGAGGGGGGAGGGGGCATTTGCTAAATACAAGTGTAACCTAGTGAAAAAAGGTGGCGTTAGTCTTTAAAGCTAAACGAAATTCTAAAAGAAGGGAAAAAAATAACATGCCGGCTCTTGATTGCTGCAGAGGCATGTAGTGTACTGTAATTAATAAAATAAACCAACCTGCCTGCTCAGTCTTCTGTGGAATGTATACCCAAGCAGAGTTTTTTTTTTTTTTGGTTTGTTTTTTGTTTTTTTGTTTTTTTGCAGAAAATTGTTTTTCTTTGTAATTAGAATTTTTCATATCGTGTCGAGTGGTAATCCCTATCAGATCAGAGCTGGGAATAGACATGCATAGGGGCAATGCCTGTTGGGCCTCATGCACGCAGGATGTTTTTGAGGCTGCTTCTAGTGCCATCTATCAATTTTGTGCTTTTTTTTTTTTTTTTTTTTTTTCTGCTTCTAAACTCCCCTGCATGTTGGCCTGTGTCCTTGCACGCATAGGCTTTTAGCAGCGTTTAGGAAAAAAACCCCGGTCAAGGATAGCCTCTTAGTATATCTGATTCAACAAATAACATGCATAATCTACAAAATTCATATGTTTATTACAAACCTTAAAATAAAAACACACTAGGGAATCTAATTCCACCATGTATCACAGAAAATCAATGAGGCAATGGTCAGAAGGGTAGAAGAATGTCCTACACTCTACGCTGTCACAGCCGTTTCCACAGGGCTTCAAAGTCTCCATGTGACAAGATGCCGGTGAGGGACCTCTTGGACATTGGACCAGTAATGCCAAAGTTAAGTATAGCTGGATTTATTTTCACTTTAAGGCTGGGTTCACACTTATGCGAATTGAATGCGGTTTTCTCCAGCATCCAATTCGCATCTCGATGGAGCCGGTTCACACAGCTCCGGGGTGGCTGCGGTCTGCATTTGGAAAAGTGTCCTGTGTGTCTTTTGACTCTGAATCGGGTGCGAATTCAGGCAAAAATTTGGAACTGATTCTTACCTGAATCGAACAGGGATGCACCAGACTCCCTATTGTGAGCTGCAGCAAGTGTGAATCCAGCCTTAGTCCAACTCTAGTTGTTTTAATTTGGCTGGAGCAGGGAAGGGTTAAGCTTATGTCCAAGTTATGAGTTAACCTCTTGGCAAGATATCCTCTTGCTGTGCTGACCTCTTATGGTGACAGAAAATTATTAAAACTGTTTTTTGAATATGGAAGTGTTTGAATCTGCCAGTTTTTTTTTTTTTTTTTTATTGTATACTATGTACAACTCCCAATTTCTAGAAATCACAACACACTGTTGTACATGCCTTCCTGTCCAGGTGACACTTGCACCCCTGTACATGTCTTAGGGACAGGAAGTGAGAAAACCTCTCTAATAGGGGTCACATATAAGACAAAAAATTGGAGGAATATTGCATTTGAACTTCTGACAGATATATAAGGCAGGCATGAATAAAGCTCTGCTTTAAACATTTCAGCCGATGCTTATACCAAGTCAAGCTTGGGTACATTAAGGCTTCATGTACACATAGCCTACTTTGACTGCTGGCTGTGGGAAAATGCAAAACACTGGTCAAAACGTTCCTATCCTGAATGCGATTCTTCTGCATTCAGGAGAGGGAGGTTGAAGCTCCCCTAACTGCAGCAGCCCCTAAACTGGAAAAGCCTATGAGTACATTGACATTTGGCATTTATGAAGATGAGTTTAGGAGCTTTGCCAAAAAAAAAATGCCAAAAGATCCTACACAAGTTTAGGAGCTGTAGTGTACATTAAGCCTAAACGATGAAGTTTGATTTCTTTAGAAATCAGTGACAGCCGGAGTAGAAAGATTGTCCCCTGCAAACTTGCTGTAGAGGAGGACCCTTGGTCTCTGCAAGAAAATAGTGATCTCATTGGGAGAGGTCCACTATGCCCCCTGCTGTGCTCACCAATCAGTGGGGAGTATGAACTTCGGAGCTAAAGGTCTGCCGCAGTAGGGGGTATGTTGGACCTCTGCTATGAGACCACTACTTTCCTCATAGCCGGAAAAGTTTTCACTCTGTATCTGCTGGCTGGGGGACAGGCTTTTCTACTTGGGTTGTTGTTGCTGCTGTCTAAAGAAAAACTCAAGACATTGACCACCTTTTTGGTTTTGATTCACCTGAAATTTATTTAGCCAATTTAAATGGAAGGGTCAATCTGACTTATCTGTCATGTACAGCTCCCAATTTCTAGAAATCACAACTCACTGTTCAGGTTTTTAGTAAAAAAATTGATAATCTGGGAGCTGATCTGTTTCACCTTATTTTGAGGCAAGCAGTAAAACCGTACCCCGAAGACACTGGCCCATGGTACCAGAAGTTGCCTTATGGACATCTGGTTCTATCTTGCTTACAGTGCTAAATTCTAGCAGGGTTCCTCCTTTCCTTCAAACCATGTGTAGAAAATATTCTGCTGAGGTATATAGACATTCATGACCGTTTATCAGCAATTGCAGTGTTATGTCAATAAGTAGTCAGTTGTGCTTCTGATTAACAGGGCAGAAGTTCTGTTCCCAACTTCTTCTTCTGATTTCCACTGGTCAGAATGAAATCCATGTGTATGAGGCTCTTCCCCAGGTCTGTGTTCATTCTGCTTCCAATGCTCTGGTTGGTGGTATTGGGCACTTGGTCTGAGAAAACTGCCACTTGTTCAGGTAGCTTCTCTACTTCTTTTTTATTGCCCTAAACAGAACAGAAAACAACAAAGCTGGGTTAGTCGGGACAAGAGATCATAGGGCCCTGTACAGCTTACCTGACACCCCCCCTCAATACTGTATGTACTACTTCTACTAACTCACTGCTGGCCTTGGGCCAGGCAGTTATTATTTAGGAGTGTTCAATGGCAGCACACACATGATGGAGATCCCACTGCCTTTACCAGTCTGCTTGCTCAGCATGTGATTGGTGCAGTCCTTGGCATCACCCTGTACAATTCTCCCCTCTGCCAGCCTTCCTCACAGTCCAGCTGTTTCCTGTGCCTGTCACATGAGTAATCAGCCCTAGGCGATTGTCCTAAAGATCCCAATTAATGCACAACCCATACTCTCCAATCTTGCTGCCCAGAGAGGGACTGAGTCCCCCTTGCTTCTCCCTGTCTGGTTCTGCCATTCCTACTCCTCAGCCACCCTCCCCTGCATCACCCTACACCATCCTCACTTCTGCCAACTTCACTCACCACCTTCTTCCTATGACTGCAGCGTTCCCCTGCTCACCGGATGGAGCTCAAGCCCAGTACGGGAGGACTAGCTGTATCCCCCAATCGGTGCCTCAGGTTGGGGCTATAATAAATGGCTATAGCAAATAAAATAAAGTTCTCAAAAGGAGGAAAAGGGTATAAGGCCTAGTTCAAACAGGATACACATTGGGCTTCAGAACAATGGGCATAGCTAGGAACTATCTGCCTTTCACCCAGAGACTCCAACTAAGCTGTTTTATTACCTTGTCTCTGGGCCAGTCACTAGTTTGACTACCTTCTTTTTGTCTGGAACATTGAATCTTTTTCTGCTAGTCAGAGGACAATAGAGATAAAATGACTAGATTTGGTCAGGATCAAGGTCATAGTCAGGATCAGTGTGATTATATAGGAGGAAAAAAAAAGCAGCAAAATGGGCACTATTATTTCTTGGCTGTACTCTGGCTAAAAACAACAAATAATATACACATAGGAGGTATTGTGAATGCCAAGAGTAGAATTTATTTCATTGGTTTTATTTTTGGTGGTGGGCCATGGTAATGACAAGAAATCTACAGCCACATTTTAAAAAAATGGTTACTATTTTGGGGCAGAATTTGAAAATTTTTTGCATGTTTTTCTTGGAGGATACATACCACTAAGGCCCCTTTCACATGGCCTTGACCGATCGAGTCTGCCTGTCAGTTTTTTAGGTGAGCCTATTCAGACCCTCCATTGCCCTCTATGGAGCGTTGACACCCACCGACATTCGATCCAATCCTATCCACTAAAAACAGGTGGATGAGGTTTCAATCCCCATCCGTCGATAGGATGACAGTTGGGTGTAAACAGATGTCTGTTTATAACCGTCTGCCCATAAAGGACAGTGGGCTGTGTCTGTATCCATTCTTAATAAGCAGAGCGGGCATGGACAAGCCACCCGCCTGCAGCAGGGATCAGCGGACAGATTCCCTGCAGGGCAGGTGGAGTCCGCCTCATGTGAAAAAGGCCTGAGGGGTTAGTGGGCAAAAAGCAAAAATGACAAGCATTTTTAGAACGAGAGGTCAACAATGACAATATATATATTTCTCTCAGACTCTCACTAAGAGTCGGTTCACATTAGAAGCGGCACGACTTGCAGGTCGCCTCACCGAGGCGACCTGCACACGACTGCCGCGGCGACTTGCAAGACGACTTCTGTATAGAAGTCTATGCAAGTCGCCCCCAAAGTAGTACAGGAACCTTTCTTCTAAGTCGAAGCGACTTGCGTCGCACCGATTAGAACGGTTCCATTGTACAGAACGGGAGGCGACTTGTCAGGCGGCTAGGTCGCCTGACAAGTCGCCCCCGTGTGAACCGGCTCTGAAGGTTTTCTTTTGAAGAGAAGGGGGGGGGGGGGTTGCTAAAACCCAACCACTCTGGTGCAGCTGTGAATGGTAGCCAATCAGTTTCTAACTTCAGCTGGTTTAATTAAGCTTTGTCAATAAAACCTAATAGCTGATTGTTTTTTATGAAGAACCATACAACCATACCTCCCAACATTTTGAGATGGGAATGAGGGACACCTACTAACAAATGTATGTAGGCATAGGACACGCCCCCTGCCACACACCCTTAAAGGAGAATTAACCTAAAAAAAAAAAATAGGGGGTTAATTAAATCCACAAGACTTTATTTTACCACTACTATTCCTTTATATTGGCTTTTAAAATGTAAAAATGCAGCAATTTAGAAATTGGATGAAAGGTTTAGCACTGGGAAAAACTTTTTGAAAGATAAAAAGTGCATTTTATATACGACTATATGGATCAGACCAAAAATGAGGGACAAATGAGGAGGAATGAGGGACAGAGGGACATTGCTCCAAATCAGGGACAGTCCCTCCAAATCAGGGACAATTGGGAGCTATGGAAGAACTGCACCAGATTTTGCACACTCCCGTTTTAGTAAATCTCCCCCACTGTCTTTGCCAAGGCCCCGCTCCTTATGCGCACCTTACCGGCACCCTGAAATCACCGACCAAAGAGGAGTGATAACATCTCTCTAGACTGGTTGCTAGGCCTGAGAACTGTCACAGGGATGGAAGTCAGATGCTCCCCCATGCCTGGAAACATTCGATAGTGTCACCGGCTGCAGCAAAGAAAGGAGTGCAGGTCAGTATAGCTGGGTTGGAGGGAGTCCTTTGCAGATCCACTGTCACATTTCATGGGAAAGGGGACAGTGAGAGAAGTATGTATTCTGTCATTGTTGACCTCTCCTTCTAAAAATGCTGGTTGCTTGGCTGTTATGCTGAGCAAATGACAATAGTACTTTAAGTCAGAAAACAAGTATGCAGATCCGGAATTCTCTTGCTGTATACTTGTTCTAGGACAGATACTTAGCACCAAAGCTAGATACAGCCAGAAAGCTAGCATTTTCACAAGGAGGTTAGTTTTAGCAGGCAATATTTGTTTTCCAGTTCTTTTTTTAAAAAACAATTATTAAAAGCTTGCCTTACCAGTGCATCATACTCCTTTAGGAAGCTCCAATTTTCATGCCTACATGAAGTAAAAGAAAAATCATCTTCATTACTTATTTGTTACTTTATACTGGTAGCAGCTTTGACCAGCTTAAAGAAGAATTCCAGGTATAGATATTTTATACATTATATTGGTCCAGCTTGGTCCAATGTAACCATGCATTTACCATACCTGGCCGATCCCCCTGAAATCATTGCCCAGCCTCTCCACTTCTTCCAGTTAGAGAACAATTTTTTTCATTCAGAAAATGCAAAGCATTCTCTGACTGGCACCTGTTTCACGTGGATGACCTCCTGTGTTCAGAATACAGCAAGGCAACTATTTGGCGTGGGACCTGGAAGTAAGTGGAGATCACTGGATTAGCAATGTCTACTTCATTGATTTCTAGTTTCCAGTTACATTGGCCAGGTATGGTAAATGTATAAGTAAATATGTAAAAATATACAGTACCCTGCTTGGAATTCATCTTTAACATAGTCTATAACACCCCCAAACCAATAGCTAGCTAGATAGACATACAGATATTTACAACATATGCAGTATATATATATATATATATATATATATATATATATATATATATATATATATTTCATCAGCACCCTCCCTTCTGGTAAAATAGAAAATGAATGGTAACAAATGGAACAATCCAACTATGAACAGAAGTGTGATTAGACTTTTCCATAATACAAGTGAGGGAACATATCCTGAATAGTGTCAAAGACAGAAATAAAGAAAATGAAAAATTTGTAATCATTGTTCCCCATTCCATCTCCTAAATGTTTTTTTTACAGCTCTACAGTTAAAACAGTGGTTTGACAATCAAATCTAATTTCAAATTATTCATGCGCTGGTACATGGTCCCTCAGCATTTGGGAACATTTGTCTCCAATGCTTCTGATTAATGTTTTAGGCCCTAAAGGGGATGTCAGACTCGGGTTGCCCATTTACACATATGGTGGGAGTGCCCAAAATTAGAAGACATTGGACTGGTGTATCAATTGGTCTATGTACTCCTGGGGAAAGATATTCCAAAAAACTCAAAAGAAGCTTTATTAAACCTGAAACCTGAGTTGTACGAATAAGCCATTTCATCTACTGGCATTTATTTTCATGGCGGCTAAACAGATTCTAGCAAAAAGCATGATAGTTGTCAACCCCTACAACTGGCCAAATTAAACAGTAAATTAATTTCTCAATGAGAAAATGGCAGCATTCCTCCAAGACTCCAACTAAATTCAAATGGATTTGGATGCCCTGGATCGACCACCTGATTCTGATTGGATGCTATTGGAACTTTGATGAAGTAGCCGTTAATCCCAACAATAGGGTGACGAGAACCCAACCTCCCACCCATCTGTAACACTCCTTTCTAGAACTCTCTACTACTGTATAACTCCCAACACTTCAATTCTTTTGCTCTGACTTCCCACTTTCGCCTACCAACAATTTCATACCAGGGGTGGTAGATATCTATGATGAACTCTCCTCCTTTTGGCTCCTTCAGGAACTTCTGAGCTTTGATTAAATAAAACTTGAAACCTGGCAGACACATCCATACATGATCAATGATCATTCATAGTGAAATGACTGAGCAAGTGAGAGGATGTCTTTCCAATGTGAGGGAAATCTCTTGAGATGGCCATATAGCAGTAGAATTTTGTTTAACCACTTGCTTACTGGGCACTTAAACCCCCCTCCTGCCCACACCAATTTTCAGCTTTCAGCGCTGACGCACTTTGAATGACAACTGCGCGGTCATACAACACTGTAGCCAAGTGAAATTTTTATCATTTTTTTCACACAAATAGAGCTTTCTTTTGGTGGTATTTAATTACAGTTGGGATTTTTATTTTTTGCTAAACAAACAAAAATAATGGAAAATTTTGAAGAAAAAAAATCATGTTTCATAGTTTGTTATAAAATTTTGCAAATAGGTAATTTTTCTCCTTCATTGATATGCGCTGATGAGGCGGCACTGGTGGGCACTGATAGGCTGCACTGATGGGCACTGAAAGACACAGTTAAGGTGGCACTGATAGGCACAGATAAGGCAGCAATGATGGGGACAGATAAGGCGGCACTGATGGGTAGTACTGATGGGCACTGATAGGTACCACTGATGGATGGCACTGATAGGTGGTACTGATAGGTGGCACTGATGGGCACTGATAGGTGACACTGATGGGCACTGATAGGTGGCACTGATGTTCAGGACTGTAATGATGCACTGATTGTGGACACTGATGGGTGGCACTGTGGGCACTGATAGGTGGCGCTGGTGGGCACTGGTAGGTGGCTGCTAGGTGGCACAGGTGGGCATTGAGGAGCTGGCGGCAGCTCTCCGTGATCGGGACTGATGTCCCTCTCATGGCCGCTGGTGATCGACTTCTTTTTTTCTCCTCACGCTATCAGCGTGAAGGGAAAAAATAGCCGATTACTGGCTCTGTTTACATCACGTGATCAGCTGTCATTGGCTGACAGCTGATCACGTAGTAAGGGGTCGGGATCGACCCCTTACTCCGATCCGTGATCCAGCGAGTCTCATAGACTCACTGATCACAGAGTGCACCACGCGCGCCCTGCTGGAGGCATGCAGGCCGCTCAGGTATGGGAGGACGTCAATAGACACCCTCCCGGCAAAGCAAGTGTGCATGGTAGCCGTCATTTTGCTATAGCACGGATCTGAAGAAGTTAAAATGTTTTATTTTCGTCAACTTTCTAATGCAGTCTTTCTCAACCAGGGTTGCTAGAGGTTTCTTGAGCAATACACACTTTCTACTTCACAGATAAGTGACCACCAACACTAATATCTTTTTAGATTTCTGTAAGAGAGACATTCCTCACACTGACCATCAATGTAAGAAGTATTCTTCCCACTGACCACCACACTAATGTACCAGGAGCTGGTAATATAGTAATTATTGTCAGGGGTTTCCTAAAACCTAAAAGTAATTTAAGCGTTCATCCCTGTTAAAAAGGTTGAGAAAGGCTGTTCTAATAATTAGTGGGGTCAAATTGATGATCGGTTTCAATCGTAGTGATGAGAAAATTCAAAGGCGCAGGATAGAAAATTTTTTTGTGTATGGACAAAGTTCTAAGTGTGTGTGTGTGTGATTTTTTTTTTCTTTGTTCAGGAAAAAATCGTACATATTGTAATGCAGTCTATTTAGTTCATCTGGGATTTCATTCAGAATGCAGATCTGGACAAAGGGCTTTCAAGTGAAATCAATCGACTCAGTGATAGAAAGAAAGAATGTTCTGATGGATGATTTTTATATGAACGTTCAAATGAAAATCTGTGTATGGCCAGTTTTTGTCTCAGGAATAAATGCCCCCTTTGGAAGATTTACCCTCTATTTCCATTCTGGTGGCAACTCAAAATTTTGGATTTATTCCCACTTTCATTACCAGTGACATTGGTCATCAGAACAGTTAAGTTTCTACAGGTGGTAAAAGGGTGATAAAAAAAAAGGTGGTTGATCCACATTTTTACCAGCCCCCCCGACCACCCACTGCATCTACAATTTAACTTAATGAGTGATCAGGTCTATTCACGTTGCCACAGCCATAATGTTTTGAACATTTTTACTTGGCATAGAGTGGTAAAGTCCTCCGCTTGTGTGAAAGGGGCTTTGGGGTAGTGCATCTCCCTAAAGGGGACACAGGTTGCAATAAAAACCTGACAGTGGTTCAAACTCCTCTCTATCAAAATCGAAAAAAGTTTTGCCTTTAGTTATAATGTAATCGCCACACATTGGGAACCAATAGTTGCCTATGGTGAGAGGTACCAAGTAGTAGTTATTAATCACCCACATTTGAAGAATTGGGGGATCGTTAGCGTATCAAATTGTAAAAGTTGTAGAAATGCACCAGAAAAAACTCCTACCCACAACTTTGATACAACTACATTTTTTTTAGAAATCTCAATGACTTACCATTTTTTTTCACCTCTCCTTTCTGCTTCCACAAACTCTCTCCATACATGGTCCTGCCTGACCGCATCCCCCCAAGTTTGCTGCTCTTTATCCTTATTGGACAGAACAGGGGAATGTTTGGTCCCAGCGTGGCTCAGTGACACGGAAGAAGTGGATGTCAGCTTTGTTTTGGGTTTGTCTGGCATCCTATACCCGGCGGAAGTGGCCCTCCTTAACGGAATCTGTCTGCTGCCCATTTCCAGCGTCTGCTTAAACAAGACAAGGAGATAAAGTTCCAATGATGAAATCCCTTGCTTTTTCTACGTTGTGTAATTAGGCGAGCTCTTAGAATGATTTCATTAGTGCGTGGAGGATGTGAGCTGTGCTTTTGCTGTGTTGTGGAAGTAAATAGCACAGAGAAGTATACACATTGCCGGTGTGTTTATTGTAGCCATGGGTAACCAGATCTACGACAGGGATCATGAATACTTAGCAGAACAAAAGAACTAAGCAGCCAAGACTTTGCATGCATTACTTCATAGGGGACTGCTATGGAGATCAGGGAAGATCACAGAGGACACAAGGCACAGGGGCCAGATAGAAAGGGAGAGTCAAAGATCAATAGGGCTGGATTATATTACATAATTATTAAATTATTATTATTGAATTATTGTAGGCCTGGTCCACATCAGATTTGTTTTCATTTATTTACATATAATACAATACATACAATACATTTTCCAGGGCAGGCAAGGTGAATGGACAAGAGGAAATGTTTATTTTAAGAGCGCCTCCAGTGCTGAAGACAAAAATAGCATGGCCGAGTGATGATGGTTTCGACTGACCTAAGTTTGGTTGTCGAAGATAAAATTTTCGTAGTCACTTTCGGTTTTTATAATCAGCAGAAAAAATCTGTACACTGCGAGTACCAAAAAAAATGATCGGACGGCTCTAGGGCTGCCCAGATCACTTTTAGGGTCCATTCATACCACACAGTGTGCATTAAGCACACATAAACATGTTGCGTTTTAAAATGCACTGAAATACTTTTTTTAATTAAAACTTCACTAGGCTTTATTTGTAAAGGAAACATGACCTGACTGTTTTGACTCTTGTGTTTATGTGCGTTGCATTGGACTTACATACATTGCGTCAAAAACAGTAGGGTCTATTCTAACAAGGTGTGAACTGCTCCTATTGAACTACATCGATTTTTCGATGTATACACATTGACATGCGTTGATCAACTTCTGTCAGCGCATCTGATGTGAATGGACCCTTACATAAAAGCAGGAGCCAGCTGCTTGTCTTTCTTCTTTATACTCTGGACGTACCAGACAAATCTTCAAGAGCTGAAAAGGTTAAAGCGGAACTTCACCCAAAAAGGGAAATTCCGCTTGTTTGCATCCTCCCCCCTTTTTTTTGGGGGGGGGAGCGGGTCACTGGTTTTGACAGGTACCCACTCCCACTTCCAGTCAGATCTCAGATGGAAGTTTGCCCCCCCTCCTTCCCCCACAGTCTTCTGGGACACATCACAAGTCCGAATCGCGCATGCGCAATAGGAAACCGTCTGTGAAGCCGCAAGGCTTCATTACTCTTCCCTTTACTTGAGATGCCAGCGCCTGCACCTGAGGCCGATTAAAGAATCGGCTCAGGTGAGGACATCGCGGGATCCCTGGACAGGTAAGTGTCCGTATATTAAAAGTCAGCAGCTACAGTATTTGTAGCTGCTGACTTTTTTTTTGTCAGGAGCTCGGAGCTCCTCTTTAAGATACCAAAGCCATGTGATATGAGAGTTTACTTAACCACTTCAATACCAGGCACTTATACACCTTCCTGCCCAGACCAATTTTCAGCTTTCTGCGCTGTCACTGTTTAAATGACAATTGCGCGGTCATGCTACACTGTACCCAAACAGAATTTTTATCATTTTGTTCCCACAAATAGAGCTTTCTTTTGGTGGTATTTGATCACCTTTGCGCTTTTTATTTTTTGTTAAACAAATTTAAAAAAAGACCGAAAATTTAGAAAAAAATAAAAGTTTTTCTTTTGTTTCTGTTATAAAATTTTGTAAATAAGTACGTTTTCTCCTTCACTGATGGGCACTGATAAGGCGGCACCGATGAGGTGGCACCAATGAGCAGGCACTGACAGGCACCGATGATGGGCACTGGTAGGCGGCACTGATGGGTGGCACAGATATGCAGCACTGATGGGCACTCATGGGTGACACTGATGGTCACTGATAGGCGACACTGGGCACTGAAAGGCTGCAAAGATGGGTACTTATGGCTGGCACTGATAGGCGGCACCGATGGGCATTGATACGTGGCACTGATATGCGGCACTGATAGGCATCCCTGGTGGCACTGGCAGTGGTAGGGATTGTGAGTGGGCACTGACTGGCAGCTGCCTGGGTATTGATTGGCAGCTGCCTTGGCACAGATTTGTATTTCCATGGTGGTCTAGGGGGGGCATACCTGGTGGTCCAGTGTGGATGGCCATCCTGGTGGTCCAGGGGGGCATGATGGTGGTCCTGGGCGGGATCTGAGGGGGGGCTGTGCTTATAAACAATCAGCACAGACCCCCCTGTCAGGAGAGCCGCCGATCGGCTCTCCTCTACTTGCATCTGTCAGACGCGAGTGAGGAAAAGCCAATCAACGGCTCTTCCTGTTTACATCGTGATCAGTCTTGATTGGACATGGCTGATCATGTGGTAAAGAGCCTCTGTCAGAGGCTCTTTACTGAGATCGGTGTAACGGTGTGTCAGACTGACACACCGCACCACCGATCGCCGCGATGCACGCTCCCCACGGGCGCGCGGCGACTGTTATCCTGCAGGACGTCATATGACGCCCAGTCAGGATAACTGAACCTCTGCCCGGCCATCATCCTGCTATAGGCTGGGCAGGAAGTGGTTAAACAATCCTTTCAGTTTGAATCCCATTGGGTAGGCCCCCCACTACATAATTGTTGATGGAGCTAAAGCAGATTGTACAATCAGATTGTAGGCTGTATGGCCAGGGTTAGGCACATGCAGGCATAAACATCTGTTAATACATGTGTTCCAGTATGATCGAGCCCTATATAATATTTGTTGGTGATTGATTACTGATATGACCGTAAGAGAACAAATAATAGAAACATACACTTTACACTTGTTTTATTAGCCCTGCATGCTAAACATTTAATCATTTCTCAACAAATTGGAAAACCCTTGTGAATAATATCTTGCCTTTCTATCTGTCACCAGCATATAGACTGCTCAAAAGAATGAAAGGAACTCTTTAAACAAACATCAAATCTCAATGTTGAAAAATATCATGCTGGATATCTATACTGATATGACTGGGTAATGTGTTAGGAATAAAAGGATGCCACATCATTTGATGCAGGGCCGTAGATCATTTTTTTTTCCGGGGGGGGTTATGGTCTCAAACTTAAAGGCATCATTTACACTTTTATGTTGGGGGAGGTACAGTAAAAACATGTGACAGCAGAGTGGGGCCATGAGGCTTTGCAATGCAGCGCAGCAAAAATGATCCCCATTCAACTGAATAGAAGGCAATGCACGTAGTTGTGGTGCAGTACTGTACTCATTAGTACAGCGAGCTCCTCCTAAGCTCCCTAGTTTTTTTTTTCGTTCAGCCCGCAGGGTTGAACTAAAAAACTTACCATGTGAACCGGGCTTTAGATCTCCTTCATATGTTCTAAATGGCAATGGAATAGCAAATATACCATGAATACCTACAGCCAGGATCCCAGATGTTCCAATTTTTGTCAGCTGCTCAGCCTGTTCCCCGGAGTGATGGGCTGAAAAGAGCCACTGCTGTTAACATGTATCTGTACATCTAGTGGTCCTCATGTTTAAGCTCCGGGGGACAAAGCAAAACACATTGGGGTGTGGCCTGGTGGGAACCCGGGCTGAGGTCTCCCCCATCACTACTATATTACCATAGGACTCCATGGATGTGCGGCACCAGGGATTTTTTTTTCTCTCTTCCTTTCAGTGACTACAGGAGCTGGGATGAGCTACATCCCTTGCTGGCACTCCTGCAGCACATTTGGTATCATCTACTTTACTCCCCACATCGATTAAGCCTGAGGAACACACTAACAAACCGCGGGTCACAGTGGTTACCTGCTGTTAGGGGCAAATTTCTGACCCTGGATGCAGAGAGATTTTATCCAAGGGCAAAAATGTATCCCTACCTGCAGGTAACCACTGGATGTGCAGATACAGGTGGATACATGTTTACAGCAGCAGACAGCCTTGGCTCTTTTCATCCCATCACTCAGGTGTACAGGCTGAGCAGAGATTGGAACATCTGATCCCGGGTGCAGGTATTTGCAGTATACTTGCTGCACCATGGTCATGTAGGATGTATGAATGAGACCCAAGACTGGATTTTAGCTAACCTTACTGTGCAAGTTGAGCAGGTGCAAGGGGCAACATATTGTGGTAGGCAGTAAATTCCGTGATTTATTTAAACCTTAAAAAAATGTGTCCTAAGAAATTTTATGAAATGTTTTAAGAAATGAAAAAAAAAATATTGTGCACTGCCTACCATAGGATTGTGCCCTTTGCACCTGGTCAATATGGTTGGCTTTTATTCAGTCTTAAACTGTAGTAAACCCAGCTTTTGAACTTGTGCCTGCAAGTAAGCCTATAATAACGCTTACCTGTAGGTACAGTGAATATCTCCTAAACTTTTGGTGAATAGGAGATACTCACATGGAAAGCAGCCGTGATGTCACTGGTGCATGCGCTCTGAAGGAACAGCATACCGCTTGGTTGTACTTCTTCTGGAGGGGAGTGCGGTTCGTTCTGCGCTTTTGTGACCCATTTTTAGCCGACAGCCAGCTATAGCCTGCTGTCAGCTGACATTGTTTAGCAGGACCAGGCTGTGGAAAGATCCTAATTTTAAAGTCAGGATTCACCCAGATGCCTGGACCAGCAGCTAGCCGCTCCTGCCCCCTCCACAGCCAGGCATTCCTGCGAGCTTGGGGGGGGGGGGCAGAGTCAGGGACTGACAGACAGTCACCACTCTGTGCTCACTGAAGGCTGAGAACTGAGTGATCAGCGGTCTTTGATCGCTCTGTTGTTGGGCTTAGAAGCAGATGGGGACAGATGCAACATTGGATCAAGGCTCCATCCACCTGGGTAAGTATAATTTAAAAAAAAAATCTCTTTTAAAGGAAAAAAAATCCCCCTCTCCCTCCTAAGAACCCTCCCTCCCCAAGCAAAGATTCCCACTGTAAAATATCTCCCTCCCTCAAATATCCCCCCCCAAAATTAACCCCCCCCCCCCCCCCCTGTATCTAAACCAACCCCCCCCAAAGCAAAAATATCTCCCACAGTCAACACCCTCTTACCCAGCAAAGATTCCTAATTATGAAGAAAATCTCCCTTCATCCAATCAAACTCCCTCCCAGAAGCAAATCCCTGCCATTAACCTCCCCCTGTAAACTTCTCTAGAAGAAACTCCCCCCTTCTCCAAAAGCAAACCCACTCCCCTTTCCTTAACCCCCCACCAAAAGAAACTCCCCCAGGCTGGAATTCTCACTTCCTCCTTCCCAAAACAGAAAATTGATGCCTCCGCACTTATCAGACTTCAGATTCAGCACGGTACAGAAGTAGGAAAACTTCTGCATCCCCAGTCTCCCTTCAGCTGTGTCATATGATACCTTGAAGAGGAGTCTAGGAGTTCCCTCAACCATGCACTGTCAATTGCTGAAATCTGAGACCTCACAGTAATTTCATGCTTTTCAGGGGGACCCCTTATTAAACTGAGGGGGTGGGGCACAATAGAAGGAGGGCTGGCTGCTGCACTCCGAAACTCTGATTTCTTCTTCTGTGCTGATGCTGAGGCTAAATAAGCAGGGACACTGTCTGAGCATTTTGTGAGGATGCTCTGGGGGGGTTTGAACACCCCTGACCCTCCCTCTTATCTACGCCTCTGGTTTGGTGGAAATGAAAATTATCAACCTACAGAGGGCTGAATTCAAAGACATCACAAAAATCAAAGTGAAAAAATGATGCAGCAGGCTAGTCAATTTTGCGGAAATTTTATTGCAGCAACTCAAAACAATACTGTGTAGTTTGAATGGCCCCACATGCTTGTATGCCTGACAACGTCAGGGCATGCTCCTAATGAGACAACGGATGGTGTCCTGGGATATTTCCTCCCATATCTGGACCAGGGCATCACTGAGCTCCTGAACAGACTGAGGTGCAACCTGGCGGCGTTGGATTGACCGAAAACATAATGTCCCAGAGGTGTTCTATTGGATTTAGGTCAGGTGAGCGTTTGGGCCATTTAATGGTATCAGTTCCTTCATCCTCAAGTAAGCAGCTGCATACTCTCACCACATGTGACCGGGCATTGTCGTGCACTAGGAGGAACCCAGGGCCCCCAGCACCAGTGTAGGGTCTAACAATGGGTCCAAGGACTTCATCCTGATACCTAATGGCAGTCAGGGTGCTATTATCTAGCCTGTAGAAGTCTGTGCATCCATCCATAGATATGCCTCCCCAGACCATCACTGGCCCACCACCAAACTGGACATGCTGAACGATGTTACTGGCAGCATAACCTTCTCCATGGCTTCTCCAGACCCTTTCTCATCTGTCACATGTGCTCAGGGTGAACCCGCTCTCATCTGTGAAAAGCAGAGGACACCAGTGGGGGACCTGCCAATTCTGGTGTTCAATGGCAAATGCCAATCCAGCTCCACAGTGCCTGGCAGTGAGAACAGGGCCCACTAGAGAACATCGGGCCCTCATGAAGTCTGTTTCTGATTATTTGGTCAGAGACATTCACACCTGCTGGAGGTCATTTTGAAGGCTCCGGCAGTACTCCTCCTGTTCCTCCTTGCACAAAGGAGCAGATACTGGTCATGCTAATGGGTTAAGGACCTTCTATGGCCCTGTCCAGCTCTCCTAGAGTAACTGCCTGTCACCTGGAATCTCCTCCATGCTCCTGATACTGTGCTGGGAGATACAGTGGGGCAAAAAAGTATTTAGTCAGCCACCAATTGTGCAAGTTCTCCCACTTAAAAAGATGAGAGTGGCCTGTAATTGTCATCATAGGTATACCTCAACTATGAGAGACAAAATGTGGAACAAATCCAGACAATCACATTGTCTGATTTTTGAAAGAATTTATTTGCAAATTATGGTGGAAAATAAGTATTTGGTCACCTACAAACAAGCAAGATTTCTGGCTCTCACAGACCTGTATCTTCTTCTTTAAGAGGCTCCTCTGTCCTCCACTCATTACCTGTATTAATGGCACCTGTTTGAACTTGTTATCAATATAAAAGACACCTGTCCACAACCTCAAACAGTCACACTCCAAACTCCACTATGGTGAAGACCAAAGAGCTGTCGAAGGACACCAGAAACAAAATTGTAGCCCTGCACCAGACTGGGAAGACTGAATCTGCAATAGGCAAGCAGCTTGGTGTGAAGAAATCAAATGTGGGAGCGATAATTAGAAAATGGAAGACATACAAGACCACTGATAATCTCCCTCGATCTGGGGCTCCACGCAAGATCTCACCCCGTGGGGTCAAAATGATCACAAGAACGGTGAGCAAAAATCCCATAACCACACGGGGGCACCTAGTGAATGACCAACATAACAAAGGCTACCATCAGTAACACACTACACCGCCAGGGACTCAGATCCTGCAGTGCCAGATGTGTCCCCCTGCTTAAGCCAGTACATGTCCGGGCCCGTCTGAGGTTTGCTAGAGAGCATTTGGATGATCCAGAAGAGGATTGGGAGAATGTCATATGGTCAGATGAAACCAAAGTAGAACTGTTTGGTAGAAACACAACTCATCGTGTTTGGAGGAGAGAGAATGCTGAGTTGCAACCAAAGAACACCATACCTACTGTGAAGCATGGGGATGGCAACATCATGCTTTGGGGCTGTTTCTCTGCAAAGGGAACAGGACGACTGATCCGTGTACATGAAAGAATGAATGGGGTCATGTATCGTGAGATTTTGAGTGCAATCCTCCTCCCATCAGCAAGGGCATTAAATATGAAACGTGGCTGGGTCTTTCAGCAAAACCTTTGGAGGGAGTTGAAAGTCCGTGTTGCCCAGCGACAGCCCCAAAACAGGAATGGGCCAACATACCAGCAACAATGTGTGACAACCTTGTGAAGACTTACAGAAAACGTTTGACCTCTGTCATTGCCAACAAAGGATATATAACAAAGTATTGAGATGAACTTTTGATATTGACCAAATACTTATTTTCCACCATAATTTGCAAATAAATTCTTTCAAAAATCAGACAATGTGATTGTCTGGATTTGTTTCCATATTTTGTCTGTCATAGTTGAGGTATACCTATGATGACAACTACAGGCCTCTCTCATCTTTTTAAGCAGGAGAACTTGCACAATTGGTGGCTGATTAAATACTTTTTTGCCCCACTGTAGACTTGTGTAATTTGCTTTGTAACGATGTGGCCGATTTTGCATCTTTCGGACATTTGGATGCAATAGCATGTCTGAAGAAAAAAAAAAACGAATTTCAACTAATGCGAAAGAAATTATAATGAAAATAACAAATGAATTTGACATGATTCGTTAATTCGTTAAATGTCTAGGGAAAAGGTCAACTCGGAGTAAATCTTACAGTCCTGGAGTTGTGCTGGATGTTGGATTACTGGAAAAGTGCATTCCTGAGAAATGAGTGAGAAGGGTGTTGTATTTGTATTTAAACAGAGGAGAAGAGATATTGTCAGTGTGTGTGTTAATGGATTCAATAAACAAATGACTCTCTGAACTATGAATCGTTATCACAAATATATTTGTACTCGGAGTCTCTTGAAGATAATCAAGGAAATGTAATGGAGAAACGCGGGAAAGTGTGCCGTGGTCACGTGGTCAGTATGCCTAAAAGGGGGCATACCCAAGAAGTAATTGGAAATAAAGAAGTACAATAAAGAGAATGGGTGGGTGGGATAACGGGAAGAGAAACGCTGACGGAAAGGGGAGGAATAGGGGCAGATATTTATAGGGTGAGCCTCCTCCTACAAATTCAGGCTGGCCCACGGCCAGCCTTCCTACTTGTTCTCGGAGTCTGTTGAAGATAATCAAGGAAATGTAATGGAGGAACGTGGGAAAGTGACCTGGGGTGTGCCATGGTCACATGGTCAGTATGCCTAAAAGGGGGCAAAAATAAAGACAGTAGGATGAGCATAAAAAGGAGGTTTATTTGAAACAACTGCACAACACATTAATCAGCCAAGTGTGCAAATGCATGGGACATCTCGACGTGTAGATCTGGAATATACCTGGAGTAGCATGACGACTTCCACCTACCTAACCTCTTGATAATGTGACCAGGAACCCCATGACGAGAGGCCGCTGAAGCAGCCCCTATCCTGAAAAACTACCTGAGTATGACTTAGGGTCCAACCTCAAGTTCATCAGAAGGGTGCAGTAATGTTTGACAAAGAGCGCTGTGGGTAAGGGTCGTGGTAGGGGGGTTACCCATCTGGATACCCTTAAGAATGGCCTTAATGGAATGTGCCGAGAATATAGATAGCCTATCGGAATGCCGTAAGGAAGCAAAATGTTGGATTCCTGCTAAGTATGTCTTAACGGTGTTGTGGGGCAGTTTAAGCTGTGAGTGGCAGTAGTCCACAAAGCTAGAAGGTACCGAATGTTGTAACAGTCAGGCCTAGGGTACCATGCTTGAAAAGTCTGGAAAGTATTCCAGGCCGTGTTATAAGCCTTCCCCATGTTGGCAGATAATGATCTGTCGACCAACCCTACCTCGATAGCCCAGCGAGTATCTAATCCATTGTTAGAAGCGAGAAGTGTGGGGACGGGATGGCACAGGTGTCTGGGAACTGCTGGAAAACATGGATAATTAAAACGAGATATAGAGTGTCTGCAGCTGTATTCTGTATACCAATTAATGAACCTACAGTGCAGCTGGAATTTGAACTGGAGAGACAGCCAAAAGAGCCGACGTACGGAGGCCATGTGTCAGGGCTGGGCTCAGCCCTTCCTTCTCTGAGCTGGTCGCTCAGCTGTCGGCTAATTGCCAGCTCCTATCTCTCCACAGTGACTCACCTGTTGATGATATCCTGCTCATCAGTCCTGCCTACTTAAGCCGTCCAGCCCAGATGATCTCTGCCTTCCCCTTGGTCACATCTCTAGAGAGGTTTTTTTTTCTTTATGGCATGAGTGATGGCCAAATCAGGCCTAGGTCGCTAGATTCCGGATAAGCAGGAATAGTATGTATACACATAGCAGCAACTGGATGGTCTCCATTTTACACTACCTTACATGTTTTTTTTCTACTGGTAACCATGTAGTAGGTATTTGATTACTGTCAAGTGATACTGTGATCCCTCAACATGGTGGGTTTTTTTAAGGACGTTAGTGACTGCTGGGCAGGTCTTGATACTTGCCCAGGGTCTACTGAGAAGAGAAACGCAGACGGAAAGGGGAGGAATAGGGGCAGATATTTATAGGGCGAGCCTCCTCCTACAAATTCACGCCAGCCTTCCTACATATACACATACCTAAATAATGAATTATCTGAAAACGAAACATTTAAACAAAAAAATGAATCGATTCATTATAACGAATATCTATACACTACAGAAATAACAAGTTATCCAAAAACGAATTACGTAAAAACGAATATAACAGAACTAAATTATGTATTTTACGAATGAAAGCAAAACTAAACAAAATTTTCCATTGTGCACAAGTCTACTGGGAGACACAGCAAACCTTCTGACCAATGGCATGTATTGATGTTCATTCCTGGAGGAGTTGGACTGCCTGTGCAACCTCTTTAGGGTCCAGGTATCACCTCATGCTTCCATATATATGCCGCTGATATTAAAAACCAAGGAAATATATGCCGGTTCTTCCAACCATATTTGCCGAGGGGTCAGACAATTAAGGATCACACCAGGGCTGGGCCACTGAGATCTCCCTGTAGGAGCATAGGGCTGGATCAACAGGACTGTTGTTGGGAGTGTTGACATAAATGGCCGTGATAGCAGGGGACAATGCACAAAAATATACAATTATTTAATGGACATCCTACAATGATATTTAGGTATACAGTATAACGTTATAAAAAGTATATATGTATACAAATTTCTTACATCATTTAGAGGAGAAAAGATGTCAAGACAGCTATGGATGACAAGCTAATATTCATTTCCCTAGATAACGGGTGGATTTATGTGCAATAGTATGCCTTTCAAGGAATGGTCTACAAGATTGAATGTAGAACATAATGGTAAGAAAGGAGGTTCAAAAAAAAGAATGTCATTTTGACAAGACATGATATAAAAATCTATCCTAGAGCAGGTAAGTATGGATCGAATGGTGAATTACTCCACGTGCGACAAGCATACATGGCGTTGGAAACACAAGTGCTTGGTTGCTGGAGGGGAGGCAGCTATAAACACCCAGAAGGCTTGAGAGACGGCCAGTCAGACAGAGAGTTTTGATAGCTTAGCCAGTTATCGGTTACTGCAAGGTACTTGTGTCACTGATGGTGAAATCAACCACCCTGTGCTTGGATGAAATCTCTTGGCCCCAGGGTGCAGGGCGGCACCTTGTCACTAAAGTAACTGCCTGTCTCCTGGAATCTCCTCCATGCTCTTGAGACTGTGCTAGGAGACACAGAAAACCTTCTAGCAATGGCACGTATTGATGTGCCATCCTGGAGGAGATGGACTGCCTGTGCAACCTCTATAGAGTCCAGGTATCGCCTCATGCTACCAGTAGTGACACTGACCCTAGACTAGCCAAATTCAAAACTAGTGAAAAACAATCAGAAAAGACAAGTAGGGAAAAAAATGTCAGTGGCTTCCAGCTGTAAAACCATTCCTGTTTTGGAGGTCGTCTCATTGTTCTCATCTAGTGCACCTGTTGTTAATTTCATGCGTGTTCTCTCCTCTGATGCAGTATCTCTCAGCTCAGCGTTTAAGAGCTCACTCCTGTGATGGAGGAGGTGAGCAGTAATGACTAGGTCTCACTTAGCAACCTCCTGAGAATTTTTTATTCAGGCTTCAGGGGGTATGTAAATGGTCTACACCTATAGCAAGGAAATTATTTACCTTTAGTCGGAGCTGCACAGTTTGTTTTTATCTACAGAAGCCCCTTGTCTGCCTAGGCAGTTTTTTGTAAAGGTGAACTATGCCTTCAATGTTTGAGAGCTCCTGTGATTGTGAAGGTGAGCAGTCATAGCTGGGCCTCTCTTAGCAATGTCCTTAAAGCGGAGCTCCACCCAAAAGGGGAAGCTCTGCTTATTATTTGCCTCCTCCCCCCTCCACTGCCACATTTGGCACCTTTCAGGGGGCGGGTACCTGGTTTTGCTATGGGGACACTCGGGGGGGGGGGGATTAGCCAGGAGTGCTGGTGGGGGACCACAGAAGAGGAACATCAGGGCTTGCCTTGTGCAAAACCATTGCGCAGAGCAGGTAAGTATAACATGTTTGTTATTTGTAAAAATAAAAAATAGGTTTACGATCTCTTTAAACTGCAAACTTTCTACATATAACATTGCAATTTTTTTTGTTTTTTCATTTTTTTCTAACCTTCCTGCACTCTGTCTAATTTTAACACAAATGTTTTTGCTGAACATTCACCTCAAATGAGCCTGGCACTTTGCTCTCTGTGTGTGGTCAGGGCTGACAAGCTAATGACTGTTATTTTTTTACTTCTTTCTGCCTTCAGTCATTATTATGGTGCCAGCAGGTACAGCTTTTATTTAAACTTCGATTTTAGTGATGGAGCCACTTTAACCCCTTTTACTGCCATGGCTTATGTTGTTGACGGGGGGTGGGGTGGGGGTTTACCTAGCTGCTGTAGCTGCGTGTATATATTACGAGTAAACTGTTGACTGTCAGACGAAAGTGATAAGGTGGCTCTTCAGCCAACCAGATGCTTTCACAGACCACCAAAAAGCTGCCCCCCACACAACTTACCCCCCAACCCCCCACAATGTATCTTGGATGCCATGTCTCGCTTAGGGGCAGATTTTTACCCAGTGGGGAGCAATTCCATAAGAACAGGAGAGTTACCTTTTTTAAGATCCTGTTGCTAGTTAGTAGTCACCAATGACACGATTACTAGTGGAAAGCCGAGCATACACGTGGATGAATGAATCTCCCGCTGTGGCTATTGTATATTCACAGCCAGCCTGGCTGGCTGCCTGAATAACTGAACAGCATCTGATTGGATCCTGTCATGGTTCAGGATCAATTTCCTGCCTGGTTTCTTCAATTTTTCAGTCAAAAGTATGTTGGGCATGTGCAGGCCATCTTAATGCATGGGCACCCCTGGGCACTGCCAGGACCCCAAGTGTAGATGGGGCCCATCAGAGCCAGAAATAGGGGGGTGCTGTTGTGGGCTTGGATGAAGGAATCCCCCCTTTTCTTTTTTTATCGGCCCGCTGGCTAAACAAAAAAAAAAAGATTACTCTATGGGCATCTTTACTCCTGACTTCTGCACTCTCTATATATTATACATTATATAGCCCTGACCAAAGTGTTCATTATCTACAAAAGTTGCTGGTTTTAATAAAGTTTTACTTTTAGGTGGATGAGTCAGGCAAAATTATATATTTTTGTGTGCAGAAAAGCATATGAAATTGAAAGGTTTTTTTTTTTTTTTTTTTTTTTTAAATGATCCTTTCGTAGTGAGGTTTATGTGTCTGTGAGACTGTCACTTGTGACACAGTAATTAGGAGTATTTTGTGGGTACAAGGACTTTGGCAAACAGTATGAGTAGAGTGTATACAGGAACTAGGCTTAGGTTCCTTTAAGTCATTACCACGGTTAGGCCCAAGCTGACCATGACCACCATTTGCCATGGAGAGCTACACACACTGCATTAAACAATGCTTTCTTATTGTTTAAAATCATTTTTATTAAAGTACTAATAAATGTATGTTTCATTCTATCAACGTTTTATACTTTAATTCTTGAGAGTAGATGTGTAAATTGAGGCAGGCTGGTAGGGGCCACAGTGCATTACTTTGCCCAGGGGCCCATCAGGCATGTGACTTTAAATGATTGTCTCGTCAGGTGCTCTTTTGAACGTTGTTTCATAATGCTGTTATGCACTCTATATATGTAAGCAACTTTACTTCTACTAATTTGAATGTGTAATAAAACAGTATTACACAGTTTGCTTTGCCTTTAGGTTTTTGTTTTTGGCACGTTGAGATCAGTATTCCCTCACTGCTGGAGTCAGTTATTAGGTGAGCTGCCTGTTTTAATTAGATGCGGCAGATCCCATTACCATTTTAGAGCATCATTTGACCTTTTATAATTAAAAAGTCAACTCCATTCAGTGAGTTAGTTATCTAACCATGGTGGATAGTGTTCCTTTGGCTGCACAGATTGCACCAAGAAGACCTCACTTGAGGATTTATCATAAATAGTGGGACTACAGCCATGGCCAAAAGTTTTGAGAATGACACAAATATTATTTTCACAAAGTCTGCTGCCTCAGTTTTTATGAGGGCAATTTTCATAAAAATGAACTTAATCCCATAAAAAATGTTTCCACTGCATTTGTGAAGAAGGCTTCAGGGCATCTAAGAAAGTTCAACAAGCACCAGGACGTCTCCTACACCTATTTCAGCTGTGGGATCGGGGCATCACAGTGAGGTGAAGACTTTTGGAGGATGGCCTGGTGTCAAGAAGGGCAGCAAAAAAGCCACTTCTCTCCAGGAAAAGCATTAGGGACAGACTGATATTCTGCAAAAGGTACAGGGATTGGACTCCTGAGGACTGGGGTAAAGTCATTTTCTCTGATGAATCCGCTTTCCCATTGATTGGGCCATCCGGAAAAAAACCTTGTCCGGAGAAGACAAGAAGCGCTACCATCAGGCCTGTGTCATGCCAACAGTAAAGCATCCTGTGACCATTCATGTCTGTGGGGTTGCTTCTCAGCCAAGAGAGTGGGCTCACTCACAATTTTGCCTAAGAACACAGCCATGAATAAAGAATGGCACAAAAACATCCTCCGAGAGCAACTTCTCCCAACCATCCAAGAACAGTTTGAGGAACAATGCCTTTTCCAGCATGATTGAGCACTTTGCCATAAGGCAAAAGTGATAACTAAGTGGCTTGGGGAACAAAACATTGAAATTTTGGGTCCATGGCCAGGAAACTCCCCAGACCTTAAACTCATTGAGAACTTGTGGTCAATCCTCAAGGGGCGGGTGAACAAAAAAAACCCCACAAATTTTGACAAAATCCAAGCATGGATTATGCAAGAATGGGCTGCTATCAGTCAGGATGTGGCCTAGAAGTTAATTGACATTGTTATGGAAATGATTAAGAGCTCCAATCGAGCCCAAGGTTATCTGCTGCTGTCTCTAATTTGAAAAGTGTTGATATGCATGCATATAAAAGTAAACACTCTGAGACACGCTCAGCAGCATTACTGTTACACTTCTAATTTATTCAAGGCGGTGTTAATGTTTTATACACACAAATACGTCATTGCTATGTTAGTCTAATAGGTACATCTCATTGGTTAAGAAGATAAAGAAGATGGAGAATTTTCATAACGAGGTTTGGCTGTCTTTGGTCTTATCTTCAGTTCCGCGTTCTTCTGATGTGTGGGATGTAGGGGGTACCCGCCATCTTGAGAAAATATAGGAACAGCGCAAACCTGTACACTTATATAATGAGTAAGGAGAAAAATATGTATGCACATGAGAAAATAGACATTTTCAGATTACTATTATTATTATCTACATCACATTCCTTCACAATCCCCCCTAAAATGACTATTTTCTCTTTTCTGTCCCTAATACTAAAGGTCCCACTTTGGCCTGGCCCTTCTCCTCAGCAACTCTTTTAGGCTGTATATAGAATTGGGCAGCAACTGTTCACTTCCCTCCTCAATACAGCTGGAGAGGTGCAGTCAGGCGCTATCTATCCCTAAAACCCTAAAGGATTGTGAGATTATGGACAGGGAGTGACTGTAGGGGAGTGAAGGGTTTGTCATCTTCCATCATAAGGAGGTCCTCTTCTTCTTGGTGGAGAAATGTAGGTGTGCTATTGTCTACAGCCTTGCTCATTAACTTCTTTACAAAAGGTAGCATACAGCATACAATCAGGGCTAAAAGAACCAGGATTATTAATACCGTTACCCCTATCTGGACGAGCACCTTCTGCCACCCACTCATCCAGCTAAAGTATTGGTCCCATGGGTCTGTGATACCTGAGTTCTTCTTCAACTCCAGTGACAGATCTTCTAATTTCTTTATAGCTAGAGTAACCTTACCATTTGGGCCAATATTATCAGGAATGTATGTACAACAGGTTCCCGTTTTTTCCTATGATTTTACAGACACCCCCCTTCTCGGCTAACACCATGTCTAAGGCCATCCGGTTCTGGAATGTCATGTAGGAAGTGGGGGCTAACTGGTCAGCAATTCCCTGGAGGGCATCTTTAGTGTAATTTACACATCTCTGTTGGTTATAATATGTGTAGTGTCAGGTCACCTAGAGGCTGGGTGACAGATGCACACCGTTGGGATCAGGAGTGCACCGCAAGGTAGTGGACCCTACGGGTGACTGCTGCGGCTTAAACCCTGGGAGGTTCAGGAATCAGGTCTACTGGATCACTGACACAGATCCCACTGGGAGCTAGAGCATAGATTTCCCAGGGCGCGGAGTCTAAGAGCCAGCAGGTGTTCACCAGAGCCTCTAGTGGTGAGGATGGACTGCGCTGCAGTCTGGCTCCAGGTCGCGGCCCCCAGGGTCTCACAGCTCACGCTCACGGTAGACTACAGGAGAAGAGGAAGGAGGGAGCTGGCTGGAACATCAGGGTCACAGGCAAACAGGGATGGCCGGGAACAGGCCAAAGTCGGTAACAGAAATCAGATGTAGGAAACACAGCAAGTACACACAGAGGCTAACACACAGTGGTTGATCAGCACTGCTGGCTTGCAGTGCACAGGTTAATATAGGGTTCCCTGATAGGGCCTGGGGTGGGGCCATGCTTAGAGGAGAGGTTACAAAAGCAGTCAGGTGAGGGTCAGCTGGTCTCTAGAGATGAACACATGGAGACAGGTATGCTGATCGACAAACTCTATTGCATAACCATGACATGTAGTTAATCCAATCTACATTCTTGCTGACAGTTGTTATGGGGATCAAAGACTCAAAACCAGCTTTTACCTGATCCCTGGCTTTAAACTCATCAGGGACCCCCCTTGTAACCCCTATGACATGTATGTATACATGAGGATCAAAAGCTTCCGGAGAGAGCTGCTCGCTTCCTCCTCTGACTGTGTGCTGGGTCAGTGCATGTATCAGGGGTATCTTTGGTTAGGATATGGGGGCTTTCTATTTTCATCTTTTTTGTCTAATGCACTCTGTGGTCGCCCAGTCTGGCCCTGTGTTCCAACCCACTGGCCCCCACAGAAACCACAACTCTGTCCCCAGTAACTGTCTGTGTGGCATACATATATGTCCTTACCGTCAGGGATATCACTGTACCAATGGCATCACCATGAAGGGTCAAACGGACAAGGTACTATGTCACAGTAATCTAAGGTAAAGGTGGTCACATGTGTACCTGAAGAGTTACACCAAAATGTAATTATGTTATCATTTTTGTGATGGCCACCTCCTGGGCCCCTCCCCCCTAGATCAAACAGAAAAAGGATATGCAGCACCCGAAAACACGCTCTCCTGCAGTGATAAGCGTGCATTCAGGTGTTCTTCCTGGCCAACTTGACTGAGGTAGCTGTGGTCAGCAAAACTTGGAATGGACCATCATAACTTGGCTCAAGGATCTCCAGACAGTAGTTAGTGTGTTCCTGTATCTAATTCAGGATCTGGAATGGAAGAAAACACCTGGACATGCATTCAGGTTAATTCTCGTGATAATGTGGTTACATAATTAGTCAACACATCAGACTGTAACTGTAACTGTTGTAGAAAGTAACAACCAAGTCTGGGAGCTGAACCAAACAAAATTTCATAAGGGGATAGGGCATGTTTCCCCTGGGGGTGTGTCTGACACTGAACAGGGCAATGGGCCAACTCATGTTAGTCTCTTGGGCCATCTTTAACATCCTGTTTTTAGTGTCCCATTCATCCTTTCTACCTTCCCGCTACTTTGAGGGTGGTATGGGATGTGTAGTGCCAACTGAACCCCCAGTGCTGCCCAAATCTCTTTTGTAAGGGTTGTTGTTAGGGCTGGTCCCTGATCTCTCAATATCACCTCTGGGACCCCAAATCTACATACTATCTCACTCAGTAGTTTCTTAGCTGTGGTCCTGGCAGTCGTGACCACTTCCACTAGGGCGTTTTCAAATCTGTCACTTCTTGGCACTTGAGAATGATCAATTTGCATCCTCTGGAATGGGGTATAGGGCTTTTGCCAGGTGCTTCTTCTGTGCTTCTTCTGTGCTTCTTCTGTGCATCCTGGGTTACATTTGGTGCAGATAATGCATGATCTGCAGAAGCTGTCGGTCAGTGGAGTAACTCTTGGTGCAACACTTGTTGATAAGAGAGTTCATAAAAGTCTTTGTCAAGTGGGCAGCTCCATGTGCCCATTGCACCACGGCTGGGTACATACTCCTGGGTAGACAAGGCTTCTTGTTGCACTCGAATAGTCCATTTCTGAGAGTTGTTCCTCTCCGTTTCCAGCTTTCCTTCTTATCCGCACTTATTGTTTCCTGTAGTTCTTTTAGATAAACTCTGTCCACTGGGAAAGTCTGTAAGGTAAGCACGGGGTGGTCTTCTTCTACCACCCTGCTGTCCACTTCCCGTGGACCACCAGCTGTCTGTTTGGCAGCTGTATTGGCTCGATGATTGCCTTAAGCTTCCTTTGAGTTCATTTTGTCGTGTGCTTTACTCAGAATAGTCACTTGGGTTGTGAGAAGCAAGGCATCAATCAAGTTTTCACAGGTGTTCCTGCAGTCATCAGGAATCCTCTGTTCTAGATAACACCATAATCATGGGCAATGTTGAAAGCATATCTTGAGTCCATATGAATGTTGGCTCTTTTTCCCTCTGCCCATTTACATGCTGTAGTAAGTGCTTACAGCTCTGCCTCCTGTGTAGACATCACCAGTGGTAAGGCTTCAGCTTGTAGAACAGTGTTTTCAGTGGTGACCGCGTATCCTGTGTGGTCATGGGGTACCAAGTCAAGACTCTACTCCTCCTCCTTTCCCCCCTCGAGAAGTGGAAGAAGGGTGGTAGGGTTCAGTGTTTGACAACTTAATAGAGTAATGCTGTCCAGTAGGAGGGAACACAGGAGTCTCAAGTGTCTGGTAGTGGACAAGTGTTTCGGTTGGATCTTGGTTGAATATGGCAACAACGTCATGGGGAGCAAGCAGAACGAGGCAGTGTCCGAGGACCAAGTTCAAAGTTTTGTCAAGCAAGGCTTGCGTAGCAAATCCAGCTCGCAGACACAATAGGCCTCCTCTGACTACCACATCCAGTCGACAGGAATAATATCCTACAGGGCGTAGGCTGATGCAGTGTGATTGGGTGAGTACACCTGCAGCATGTCCCAGACGTTCGGATACAAAGAGCTTGAGCGATTTGTCGTAGTCTGGGAGCCCTAGTGCCTGAGATGGCACACTTGAGGGCCTCAAACTTAGATATTTCTTCAGGAGACATCTGGAAGGGGTCTGATTGCAGAGCATCAGTAGGAAGGCTTCTGGAATCCATGCTCTGCACTAGGAAATTAGTCCAAGGAAAATGACAGGTGTTGAGCACCACTGCAATTTGGGCTTTGAGGCTCTGCACCCCTGGTTGGCAAGATAGCACAACAGGCTTTCTGAGGTGACTTCAACAGGGGGTAAGTCAGCTGCACAAAGGAGAAGGTCATCAACATGTTGGAAGAGAATCACTTCCGGGTGCTCCTCTTGTCATGTGTCAAGGATGATAGCCATAGCTTTTGCAAACTGGCTTGGAAAGTTCTGTGCCCCTTGTGGCACAACTGTTTAGGTATGTTGCCGTTTCTTTCCGTGGATGAATGCAAAAAGGTACCAGCAGGAGGGGTGAGGGTGGACACTGAAGAAAACGTTTGTAAGGTCCACCTCTGTGAGGTATTTTGCAGTCAAAGGCATCCACAGCAGGTACCTGGTTCTCCTTTAGGGGTTCTCTTCTTGGGGTTATTGTGGTTTCCGGGGCAATGATGCGCCCTCTTTTAGCTTGACTGAAACTGGTGGCACCTTTAAGTGACCGTTGTCTTCCGGTCCTGTGGACCATAGGCACGCAGGGATTCTGTCAAGTACTTCCTGCAGTATTGAACTTGAAGTTTTTGCTTCATTAAGTGTCATCAGGAGAGGCAGAGAACACAAGGCAGATGAGTCTTCTAAAGATAGGGAAGTATGTAACTTCATCCCCCCTTCAGGCGTGTCCTGATTGAGGCCTGTAGTCTGGACAACACATCAGCTCCTAGTAGATTCAAGGGACATGTAGAGGACACCACAAATCTGGCAAGCAAATCAGGAAGTGGAAAGGAAAGAATTATTAGGCAGGTTCACCGCCCTCAACACACTTTTGGCTGCACCCCTGTCAATGAGGAAAGTGGTAGGTTTTTTCGTCTGGGACATCTTGGGGCTCTGCATTCTTTTCTGAAGTGACCCCGTTTCCCACAGTTGTAACAGGTGATCCTTTCCCTGGTATTGGGCAGTGGTGGTGGACTAGTGTAGGCGGGATCTTCGTCATGGGTTACCATGAGGGGCGTTGGTTTTTTACCTTTTTGATTTTCTATACCTCTGGCCACCAACAATAAATCAGACATTTTCATTGAATGGTATTCAGGGCGGGCCACCATCAGGCCTTTTCTGATATCCTCTCTGAGCCCTGAAACAAAAGCAGTTGATAACATGTGTGTGTGTGCCTTTATGAGTCTAGCATGATACTTCTTCACAGACTCCCCTTTATCTTGGGTAATATCTTGGATTGTGGTCTTCTGATCCGTCAACTTCTCCTTTGCCCAGTCGTGGAGTTGTGCACAGAACTCCACGCCTGAGGTGTAGGATGTGGCACTTGTCAGGCAGGCATCATTGAAGGCCGTCTGCATGACTGGCCAAAAGACATATCCTGCTTTGATTTGGCATAGGTTGATCAAGTCTCTCCAGGCAGCTGAGTAAGTTTCTTGTATCTGCACTATCCTGTGGTAGAAGGGAATTGGCTGCTTCTCTGGGTTAGGCAGACTTGTCACTAAGGCCGCTGCTTGTGATAGAGTAAAAGCGACATACATCACTGGTGCCCCTTCTGGTAACCGAGACTGTTGTTGGGGCAGGGTCTGGCAAGAAGCACTGTTCTTTACGGTTGCCAGCATGTGTTTGAGATCCTCTCGGAACTGAAAGTCTGGAGCCGGATTGGGGGTTAAATCAGTGGGTGGCCTTGCTGCCTGCTGTCGGGCTTCCCACTCAGATGCTTCTTCATCATTAACATATCCGGCCTGGGAATGTGATGCTCCCGTATTGGGGAAGACAGGTGTGTGGTATGAACCATCTTGGTTTAAAACAGGGAGGGCTGGGTACAGGCTGTTTAAGCTTACTGGGTGTACCAAGATGGCCGCCGGCAGGAAGTGCACTGGACTGGGTAGAAAGTGAAGGCATGGGTGCACTAAGATGGCCGCCGGGCTGAGTTGTCACAGTGGGTTGTGCTTGGGTGGTGAGAAAGGAGTGGTTGTTAGACGGAGGGCAGTGCTGTCCCTCCCCTCCTTTGTTTCAAGTTCCAACATATCATCAGCTCTGTGATACACATACATAATACAATCGCCATCTTTCTTAACTTCCTTTATCCAATTTTCTTTATCACACAGGATTTTTCTCCCTGTTTTCTTCAGCAACATAACTTTCGCCACTTCTTTCAACTTTGTTAACTATTTCAACATCTTCTTTGCAATATCACTTTTTTTTACAATATCACTTTCTGTTTCTCTCGTACAACCAAGGGGTTAATATTTTTCTCAGCGTTCTTATCAGCAAATTCCTTCGGTGGGGGCTCATAAGACTAATGTACGGTTAATCTCAGAACAAGAACAAACACATCAGGGGTAGTGAGGAGCTACAGCCCGCGACCCAACAGATCCCCCGGGCAGCCCCCCCTCCGACCTTAACCAGTCCCCACCCCCTCTCATGTATAGCGAACAGTAAACCACAAATACACTCACAACAGGACATTACACCTGCCACTCTTCGAACTGCAAAATTTCAGCAGGCTAAGATAACCACAAGGGCAGACCACCCTGCAAAAATAAACCCGTTTATAGACGTTTTTTTTTCCCCGCTCTACACCAAGAGGCCGACAACTCGTCTTGGGGTGAGACTTCTGTAACACTTTCAGACTGCAAAGCCAGCAGCTGAGATATCCCTCAAAGGTTCATCGAACCCAGAGTACACCCGTCTATAAACGTTTTCCACAAGGGAAACAATCTCATTCCAGAGGCCGACAGCTCATCTGGAGATGAGACCACACATTCACGCATGTAGCACCCTTAGACTGCTGAGTTTCGCAGCCCAAAGAATGGCAGACAGTGAACAAATACAGTCAGCAGAAACCCATTGGCAGGTTCGTTAAAACAACCTCAGGCGAGGAAATACCTGCCTCTAAGACAGTCTCAGCATACCGACAGAATCCAGCCGTCAACCGAAAGATAAGAGAGTCGTACAGTGGTAAGAATATAAATCAAACTTACCGTACTGTTAGGGCTGCGCAAACCCCACTCTCATCAATCAATTAACGCCCAAATGCTTGTCGCGGTATAACTTCGACTGTAGCCTGAGGTCCCGGGTTTCGGCACCATCTGTTATGGAAATGATTAAGAGCTCCAATCGAGCCCAAGGTTATCTGCTACTGTCTCTAATTTGAAAAGTGTTGATATGCATGCATATAAAAGTAAACACTCTGAGACACGCTCAGCAGCATTACTGTTACACTTCTAATTTATTCAAGGCGGTGTTAATGTTTTATACACACAAATACGTCATTGCTATGTTAGTCTAATAGGTACATCTCATTGGTTAAGAAGATAAAGAAGATGGAGAATTTTCATAACGAGGTTTGGCTGTCTTTGGTCTTATCTTCAGTTCCGCGTTCTTCTGATGTGTGGGATGTAGGGGGTACCCGCCATCTTGAGAAAATATAGGAACAGAGCAAACCTGTATACTTATATAATGAGTAAGGAGAAAAATATGTATGCACATGAGAAAATAGACATTTTCAGATTACTATTATTATTATCTACATCACATTCCTTCACAACAGCATGCCAGAGCGAATTGCAGAGATCTTGAAAAAGAAGGGTCAACAATGCAAATATTGACTCTTTGCATAAACTTAAAGCGGAGTTCCACCCAAAAGTGAAACTTCCGCTCATTTGTCTCCTCCAAATGTAGCACCAGAGGGGGGGAGCGGATAACTCCTGTCTTTCGGGGGGGACAGGTATCTTATCCCCTCTTCTGGGAGTCCAGGCCGCGGCGAAGTACGTCACAGCTTAGCTCCCCCCCCCTGCTGAACCAGTATGAGAGCGCAGCGGTGCCTCGCACATGTGCAGCAGGGTTTCCAGCGTGAAGCCGTAATGCTTCACTACCACGTTCCCTTACCGGCAATGGCGGTGGCAGCACTCGGCAGCTTATAGAAACATTAGCTGCGGTGCTGAGATCGCTGGACTCCAGACAGGTAAGTGTCCTACTATTAAGTCAGCAGCTGCAGTATGTGTAGCTACTGGCTTTTAATTTTTGGAGGGGTGGGTGGACCTCCTCTTTAATGTCATTGTCAATAAAAAGCCTTTGACACTTATGAAATGCTTGTAATTACGGTATATTCTCTCAATCAATGTTTGCTATCTTGAAGCCTTATGCTGCTAGCATTGGTAAATAGATTGGAAAGTATCATATTTACTTGTTTTAAACTTTTTATTTAACATTTCTTCTTTTACTGCCTGGCTTCCAGGCGTAGGCAAATGATGTCATACATCCCAGGAGACTTCAGGAGGGGAGGAGGGGTGTTCTCAGCTAAGCACACCCTCTCCTGCTTTCATGCCTGAGCTAAGGGCAAAGGCATTCCAGGAAGTAAATGCTACAGGACTCATCTGCCCTTAAACAAGATGGCCTCTGCCAGAAAAGCTAGAGGAGATTTTTCAAAGTAGACATGGATGGATGGGTGAGTTTGCTTTAAATATTAATAATGAATTAAATTACATTTTACATTTGTGGTTGTCAGATGCAGTGTAGTTCTGCTTTGAATTGCAATTCTTGTTTGGTTCCTTGCTATCATCACACAATATTAAAGTATCACTAGCCTGAGTTCCTGTAGTTTTGGACAAAATGGAGAAGGGACAGAACCTCTGTGGAGAGGAGTAACTCATTTTTCTCCACCGAGTCTAAACTTCATATGAGCCTGGCACTCTGCTCTATGTGTGTGCGGCTTGTCAAGGCTGACCAGCTAATGAGTTTATTTTATCCCTTCTTTCTGCCTTCAGGCAAAATTATGGTCCAGGCAGGTAGAGCTTTTACTTAAAATTGAATTGATTTTAGCAAAGGAGTCACTTTAACATACCTTCCAACATTTTGAGATGGGAATGAGGGACACCTACTAACAAATGTATGTAGGCATAGGACACGCCCCTGCCACACCCCCTTAAAGGAGAATGAACCCCCCCAAAAAAGTTAATTAAATCCACAAGTGCTTTTTTTTACCACTACTATTCCTTTATATTGGCTTTTAAAATGTACAAATGCAGCAATTTAGAAATTGAGGTTTAGCACTGGGAAACACTTTTTGAAAGATAAAAAGTGCATTTTATATATAACTATATAGATCAGACCAAAATGAGGGACAAATGAGGAGGAACATTGCTCCAAATCAGGGACAGTCTATCGAAATCAGGGACAGTTGGGAGGTATGCTTTAATCCTTTCACTACCATCAACATATGGCATATACTGTATATATCTATGTTTTGGGGGTTTTAACTAATCTTCAGGTATAAAGTTTTTTTTGTTTATATACATATGCACATTTGCCTTTGTGTGTATATATATATATATATATATATATATATATATATATACACACACACACACACACACACACACATTTTTATGTATTTATTACAATGTTTTTACACTTTTTATTTTTTTTTATTGCTACCACAAGGGGGCCAACAAGCCCTTCTCTACACTGTAAGGTTGATCTGGTCAGCTGTAGAGCCACCTGGATCACTTTTACCGAATAGCTGATCACTGTCTGAAAAAAAAAAATGACACCAAGTTCATAGCTGGAGCTACAGCCATAAGCTTGTTTTAACCACTTCAAGTCCAGGACATTTTAAAACGGTCCACGAAATGAGTCTGAATTGGATTTGGGCTTTTAGGCTGCATTCAGACTTGCTAATAGGTCTTACTCCATTTATATGTGAGAACCCCAGTGGGGGTCCTTGGCAATTAGCTTTGAGAGGCAGCCCCTTTGAAAGCAATGGGAGGCTGCCGACTCCCGCAGCTAATAATGGCCACTTGCACATGAGCGATCACCAGCTAGCGATCAGCTCTGGATGCAAAGTCAGTTCCCAGTATCCCATGCCCCGCTACTTTTTTTTTCTTAAATACCTAGCCTATTAGTCTTACAAATGGAACAAAATTTAGTATTGGAATTTGCCACATAGACTTTACTGTTTGGGTTTTGTGGATTTCAAAGCAGAATTCGACGAGCCCATGTGAATCAAACCTGGACAGATCTGCTTATCTCTACTCATGAGTGTGAGGAAGTGCGCACTGTGCGCTTGGTTTTTGGTACTATAATAGTAATGTAGTTATTGTGTAAAATAATAATTTTACATGCGGCATTTTCATATTTATCCAGTAGATGGCATACTTTAGCTATATTGTAGATTGCAAGACATTTACCTTTGGCACACACTTTTGATTAAAAAAAATATTTCAAAGGTTTTCAAACCTTGAAAATGAAAGAAGCTGCTGCAGGTCGGTAACCAGAGGCAGTGCCCAAACTCTGTTCCATACAATAGAGGTGTTTGCATCCAGCTGTGGCACCACTGGAGTACTTAGCCTGCATTCACAGCTTTTTTTTCTCTACTGTTTCATGCTTTTTGGTCATCATCAGTGTAGTGTATGGAAATCAGGGCTTCCATGCAGAAGGGTTTGAGACTCAACAATACAGTATAATTAATTATTCAGGTTATGGAGACAAGGGACAAAAGTAATTTAAAAAAGCCATCAAACCAAATCAGTGCATAGCACAGTAAAGCCTTCTAAAAAATAAGGTGACCAGCTTTTTACAATGAAATCAGGGGTCACCCTACTGGCCACATCCATTTATAACTACAGCCACAAAATCACATCCACATATTTAGCCACATACCCATATAAAATCACATCCATATTTTTAACATGTCCTCAAACAAATGTATACAAAGCTTTGAAAAAAGAGTATGTATAAAGAAAAACTAAAGAAATGTGAAATAAGAGGCACCAAAATATACATGCATAACTAGGAGGTAAGAAGAAAAATGCATACAGTGCAGCCCGCTTAAATGCATTTACTGGTTGCAGCATATGCCAAAATAGTGCCAGTGCAGCAAGGGTCGACTGGCAATTTTTGGACCGGGGGCAAGTACAACCCAGAGGCCCGTGGTGCAGTGACTCAGCCCCCCTCTCGCTCTCCCTCTTCTTTGCCTCCTCCTGACCAGGTACTCCGCTCCAGGTACTCTCTGCTCACCGGGCAGGTCGGGCTGCACAACACTTGCTGCACCGATGCCCGGTTCCCGAATCAGCCAGCAGGGGGGTGCCTCAGGACTGCAGGGGGGAGCCAGAGTGGCTCAGTTGGGGACTGCCCAGAGGAGGATAGCCTCCAGTAGGACATGGAGCCGGCCTCTATTTGGACACGGCATACACCATCAGTGGCAGGGTGGTGGCCTGCGCTCTATCCTTATCCCGCACTTGGTAGGATACCGGATACTTTTTACTCCTCTGTGTCTGCGGTGTAAGCGGTGTGGCCTTTTTACGGGGCACCAGAACTGTGCCCAGTCCACCCCTGTAGTGCAGTGGACTGGGTTTTGTAATAGGACTAACTGTGGCAAAGGAAGAAGTGTGAAGAAGAACAGTCCTTGTGTCAGTAGTGTCAGCGAAAAGAAAAATGGCACTACATCAGTGTTGGTGGGAGGAAAAGATGCCCTATATTAATGGTGTCTGAGGAGGACGGCCTGTCAGTTGGATGAAAGTGAGGAGCTGGGAGGCTGGGGTGGGAGGACCTTTTGAGTGCACTGAAATATGGGGCCCTGTGAGGCACTAGGGAAGGGAGGAGGCTGAAGGACACTGACATATGTACTGGTGCTAACTGGGGTGTTGTGACCTATATTGGACACCAAAATTCCCCCCACCCAGGCATTATCAGTGTGTGTCACAGGGTAGATTTTCTGTTCACACTTATAAAAGGTTCCTGTACATCTAGAACAGGGGGCTCCAAACTGTGGCCTGCAGGCTGGATATGGCTCTTTGCTTGCCTTTATCTGGCCCTTGAGGCACTATTCCTCCCACTGACACCAGAGATGGGGAGCTAATTCTTCCACTGACATCAATGATCGGCTACTATTCCTCCAACTAACACCAATAATGATTTTTCTTTACCCTCACTGATCACCAAGCCTTTGGCATTGTTTACTCCCACCGATGCCAGGGCATTTTCGACTCCCACTGGCCACAGTCCGACCCGCCTAAAGTTTGAAGGGCAGTAAACTGGCCTTTTGTTTCAAATGTTTGAAGGCCTCTGATCTGGAATAATCTTTCATTTGAGGCCATTGATTGGTAGAGAAGTTGGGAGACTTCTTTAAATGTATAAAGTACCCTGTGTAGTAGTGGTAGTTCTTCAGGTCTAGACTGGTAAACGCATACATGCAACTGAGATTTCTATTTTGTTTAGATACGAAGGATTGCTAACAAACCTGGTAGTGCATAATAAACTATGGGGTTGATTTATAAATAATTTGAATGCCAATTTGCCCAGTGAATATGCGTGTGCATGGGACAAAAAAAATCTATGTAAATAGGCTATATTCTGAGCTGTTTTAATATAAATCAGTGGTGGTCAAATGAAAATTATAGAGTGGAGTAGAGCTCTCAACACTTAAATTGCTGGCAATACAATACCAACAGCAGTGCATTTTCACATCTCAGCGCCCCAAAATATTGGTTCTGCCGCATTTTTTATGCAGTGTATTGTAATGTACTCTGAAGAAGTTGGAGTACATAAAGACCAGCATTGGTGTCAGTGAGTGCAATAATAACTCCCAGCATTAGTGTCAGTGAGTGTAATTATAACCCCCAGAATTGGTGTCAGTTGGTGTAATAATAATCTTTAGCATTGGTGTTAGTGAGTGCAGTAATAGCTCCCACCATTGGTGTCAATGAACACACTCGACAATGGTGTCAGTGGACGCAATAATAACCCCCAACATTAGTGTCAGTGAGTGCAATAATAACCTCTAGAATTGGTTTCAGTGGGCAGAATAATAACCCCCAGGATTGGTGTCAGTGGACACAATAATAACCCCAAACATTGGTGTCAGGGGATGCAATAATAACCCCAGCATTGGTGTCAGTGAAGGCAATAAAAACTCCCAACATTAGTGTCACTTAACCCAAAATAACCCTCAACATTGATGTCAGTGGATGCAATAATAACCCCAACATTGGTGTCAGGGGATGCAATAAAAACCCCCAGAATTGGTGTCAGTGAACGCAATCATAACCCCCAACATTAGTGTCAGTGAGTGTAATAATAACCCCTAGATTTGGTTTCAGTGGGCAGAATAATAACCTCCAGCATTGGTGTCAGTGGACACAATAATAACCTCCAACATTAGTGTCAGGGGATGCAATAATAACCCCTAGTATTTGTGTCAGTGAACACAATAAAAACTCCCCAAATTAGTGTCACTTAACCCAAAATAAACCCCAACATTGTTGTCAGTGGATGCAATAATAACAACCAATATTGGTGACAATAAACAAAGTAATAGCCCCCAGCACTGGTGTCAATGAAAGCAATAATAACTCCCAACATTGGTTTCAGTTAATAGCCCCCAACATTATTGTCAGTGGATGCAGTAATAACCCCCAACATTGTTGTCAGTGGATGTAATAATAACCACCAACATTGTTGTCAGTGGATGTAATAATAACCACCAACATTGTTGTCAGTGGATGCAATAATAACCACTAACGTTGGTGTCAGTGAATGAGGTAATAGCCCCCAGCACTAGTGTCAGTACTATTAACTCAGTTAATAGTACTCTGGCAGGTCAGGAAAGGGGGGATAAGTGAGTGCCCCCCCATTTCCTCAACACAGGAGGGGTGGTGGGTGCTTTGGGGTGGGGGGGTTCAGTACATCAGGATTGATGAATTTTCAAACATATACAGTATATACCAAAGTTCGTAGACTCTAGAGCTTTTACACAGACTAAATAATATACACAGATTTGGGTTATTTTTTACCAAAGATATATAGAAGACTACATTTTGGCCAAAATTTATGAAGAAAGATTATTTGTTTGCAAAATTTTCTAACAGAAAAATATTTTTTTTTCTTTCAAAATTTTAGGGATTTTTTTTCTTTTATATCCGCCAGCCACCCACGATCGCTCCTCAGAGAGCCAGAACAGGGATCTGTCAATCGGTCCCCATTCTGTCAGGGAAGTAGAGAGAGAGATCGTCTGTTCCTAGTGATCAGGAACAGTGATCTCTCTCTACTCCCTGTAAGTCCCCTCCCCCCACAGTTATAATCGCCCCCTAGTGTTAACCCCTTCCCTGCCAGTGACATTTATACAGTAATCAGTGGCTATTTTTAGTTCTGATCGCTGTATAAATGTCAATGGTCCCAAAAAAGTGTCAAAAGTGTCTGATCTGTTTGCCACAATGTCACAGTCCCGCTAAAAAAATCGCAGATCGTCGTCATTACCAATAATTACTAGTTCTGATCGCTGTATAAATGTCAATGGTCCCAAAAAAGTGTCAAAAGTGTCTGATCTGTTTGCCACAATGTCACAGTCCCGCTAAAAAATCGCAGATCGTCGTCATTACCAGTAATTACTAGTGGCTATTTTTAGTTCTGATCGCTGTCAATGGTCCCAAAAAAGTGTCAAAAGTGTCCAATCTGTCCGACACAATGTTGCAGTCCCGCTAAAAACCGGCGTCATTACTAGTAAAAAAACAAAACTATAAAAATGTCATAAATCTATCCCCTATTTTGTAGACGCTATAACTTTTGCGCAAACCAATCCATATACGCTTATTGCGATTTTTTTTTTTTTTTTACCAAAAATATGTAGAAGAATACATATTGGCCTAAACTGATGAAGAAATTTATTTTTTATTTTTTTATTTTTGGGGATATTTATTATAGCAAAAATTAAAAAATATAGTTTTTTTTTTCAAAATTGTCGCTCTTTTTTCATTTATAGCACAAAAAATAAAAACTGCAGAGGTCATCAAATACCACTAAAAGAAAGCTCTATTTGTGGGGGAAAAAAAAGGACATCAATTTTATTTGGGTACAGCGTCACACGACCACGCAATTGTCAAAGCGAAGCAGTGCCGTATCTCAAAAAATGGCCTGGTCATTAAGGGGGAAAATCTTCCGGTCTGTAAGTGGTTAAGCCTAATAATAATCGTCTGTTTTTTTCGAGCATAAGTGGTCTTGATCACACAATTTTTTTTCGTATAATTATTATACTAATTACACAAAAATAGTTTGTTTTGTTGTCTTACATGAAAAATTTTCGCGCTTGCCCTTTTGGATATTTTCGTATGAACTGTCATGCTCTGTAAAGCTATGTACTAACGAATAGGTTATTGGACGTCATGTGTACGGGCCATAAGGCTCTGGGTAAACTTGCTTTCAGCTTTTTGCCGTTTATGGTGCAGTATTGGTTATTGCCAAAGAATGATGCATACAAATTTAATGAGTGGTGCTGCGCTGTTATTCTGTGTGCAAAAAACAGTATTATACAGTGGGGACGGAAAGTATTCAGACCCCCTTAAATTTTTCACTCTTTGTTATATTGCAGTCATTTGCTAAAATCATTTAAGTTCATTTTTTTCCTCAATAATGTACACACAGCACCCCATATTGACAGAAAAACACAGAATTGTTGACATTTTTACAGATTTATTAAAAAAAGAAAAACTGAAATATCACATGGTCCTATGTATTCAGACCCTTTGCTCAGTATTTAGCACCCTTTTGATCTAATACAGCCATGAGTCTTTTTGGGAAAGATGCAACAAGTTTTTCACACCTGGATTTGGGGATCCTCTGCCATTCCTCCTTGCAGATCCTCTCCAGTTCTGTCAGGTTGGATGGTAAATGTTGGTGGACAGCCATTTTTAGGTCTCTCCAGAGATGCTCAATTGGGTTTAAGTCAGGGCTCTGGCTGGGCCATTCAAGAACAGTCACGGAGTTGTTGTGAAGCCACTCCTTCGTTATTTTAGCTGTGTGCTTAGGGTCATTGTCTTATTGGAAGGTAAACCTTCGGCCCAGTCTGAGGTCCTGAGCACTCTGGAGAAGGTTTTTATCCAGGATATCCCTGTACTTGGCCACATTCATCTTTCCCTCGATTACAACCAGTCGTCCTGTCCCTGCAGCTGAAAAACACCCCCACAGCATGATGCTGCCTCCACCATGCCTAACTGTTGGGACTGTATTGGACAGGTGATGAGCAGTGCCTGGATTTCTCCACACATACCGCTTAGAATTAAGGCCAAAAAGTTCTATCTTGGTCTCATCAGACCAGAGAATCTTTTTTCTCACCATCTTGGAGTCCTTCAGGTGTTTTTTAGCAAACTCCATGCAGGCTTTCATGTGTCTTGCACTGAGGAGAGACTTCCGTCGGGCCACTCTGCCATATAGGGGGGCTGCAGTGATGGTTGACTTTCTACAACTTCCTCCCATCTCCCGACTGCATCTCTGGAGCTCAGCCACAGTGATCTTTGGGTTCTTCTTTACCTCTCTCACCAAGGCTATTCTCCCCTGATAGCTCAGCTTGGCCGGACGGCCAGCTCTAGGAAGGGTTCTGGTCATCCCAAACATCTTGTATTTAAGGATTATGGAGGCCACTGTGCTCTTAGGAACCTTAAGTGCAGCAGAAATGTTTTTGTAACCTTGGCCAGATCTGTGCCTCTGAGCTTTTCAGGCAGTTCCTTTGACCTCATGATTCTCATTTGCTCTGACATGCACTGTGAGCTGTAAGGTCTTATATAGACAGGTGTGTGGCTTTCCTAATCAAGTCCAATCAGTATAATCAAACACAGCTGGACTCAAATGAAGGTGTAGAACCATCTCAAGGATGATCAGAAGAAATGGGCAGCATCTGAGTTAAATATATGAGTGTCACAGCAAAGGGTCTGAATACCTAGGACCATGTGATATTTCAGTTTTTCTTTTTTAATAAATCTGCAAAAATGTCAACAATTCTGTGTTTTTCTGTCAATATGGGGTGCTGTGTGTACATGAATGAGGAAAAAAAATGAACTTAAATGATTTTAGCAAATGGCTGCAATGTAACAAAGAGTGAAAAATTTAAGGGGGTCTGAATACTTTCCGTCCCCACTGTAATGCCCTGTACACATGATCGGACATTCCGACAACAAAATCCATGGATTTTTTCCGACGGATGTTGGCTCAAACTTGTCTTGCATACACATGGTCACACAAAGTTGACGGAAAATCCGATCGTTCTGAATGCGGTGACGTAAAACACGTCCGTCGGGACTATAAACGGGGCAGTAGCCAATAGCTTTCGTCTCTTAATTTATTCTGAGCATGCATGGCACTTTGTGCGTCGGATTTGTGTACACACGGTCGGAATTTCTGACAACGGATTTTGTTGTCGGAAAATTTTATAGCAAGCTCTCAAACTTTGTGTGTCGGAAATTCCGATGGAAAATGTGTGATGGAGCCTACACACGGTCGGAATTTCCGACAACAAGGTCCTATCACACATTTTCCGTCTGAAAATCCGACCGTGTGTACAGGGCATATGTGTGCAAACCGTTTCAATACTGTAAGATAGCAATTAGTCGCATACTTTGTGTTTACTTTGTCCTGAAAATTTGATCAAAAAACAAACAATGAAGTAATGTGCAAACCAGTCAGCGGAAGCGTCCCAATTTCTAGTGTTGCTGATGTAGGAGTAAAGGCCAGCAATATCTGGTGCAGACTGCACAAGATGTGTATCAGTGAGAGGACTGACTGTGAATTCACCTTTACTCCTACATCAGCAACACTAGAAATCGGGACACTTCCACCAGATGTGCTGCTTTCCTTAACTCGGAGGACCTCATTACAGTGGTTCCAGCCTAAAGGAGACACCTTCGGAGATCCTGGACCCCTACTACCATCCGTGAGAACCTTCCACCCGGTTCCCTAAGCCTATTTGATTTGGTGTCATTGGCATTCGAATCCACCTGCTCTGGTAAGAGTATTTTCACCTCCTTTACTACAAGAGTTATCATTAGATGAACCGTATACCAGAAGATTTCTTCAGTCTTATTGGATTTGCTATCCATCTCATTGTTTGGACTTTATCAATTTCTCTATACACATAATGAACTGGATCATACCTTTTTATCACTGAACTTTGTTAGTTCACATATATGTGTTTTTTGTTAGCGCGGCATTTTTTTCACATTACCCCGGTGCAAGAAACCATGAAGGCCCCCCTGAACCCCAGCTGGGGACCCTTCCCTCTGAATCCGGTGGTGGAACTCCAAGGCCCCGTCACAATTATGACCTTTGTAAGCCCTGTAGTTTTGCCACTGGAATCAGTAGTTTTTAATTCTTTATTAAAAATTTTTAGGAGCCCCGGTGGGGGGCTTTGGTGAGATAACAGACCTTTGATGTTCCACCTTTGAGACAAAAAGGAAGGGGACTGAGGACACAGCCCCCAATCTCCTTCTCTGCAGCCTCAGCTACATAGAATGAATGGACAGAAATAGCTCTGTGCAGGGCTTCCTGTCTATTCACAAACTGAAGCATAGTAAACGCAGTTTACTATATGCCACATTTATAAATGGACAGAGTCAGTGATCAGTACAGATCACTGCCTCTCAATTTAGAAAAAGAAGGGGCCAGTAAATGCCGTCCTGACAGATTCCCAGCAGCAGCCAGCAGGAGAGGAGATGGGGGAACCTGGCAGAGCCGACTAGGGGGTCCGGGAAAGAGCACACAGGGGCTGGAGCCCACACATTGCTGGTACTGCTGTACCCACCCGCATCTCCAGTGCCTGCATGCTGGTACTGCTGCACCCCCCTATCCTCCAGCCACCTCACATTGGTACTGCTAGAGCCCTGTCTGTCCTCCAGCTCCCCATGCTGGTACCCCCCCCCCCGGTGTCCAGTGACCTCTGCTGGTGGTACACCCCCCCAAATGGCTGGGGATTTCAGTTTTCCTCTGTATTTTCTAACCCCTCCTCCATCCTGGCACCCTAGTGTGGCTGACGCTAGCCCTGCCAGCCAGCATGGTCTGTAGATGGGGTTTCTGTTCTTAGGGGAGGTGGGGTCCTGGTCCCCTGGGAAGATGGGGTCCCTAGGTAAGATGGATTCCCCGTTGCCAGGGGAGATGGGGTTCCTGTCCCTAGGCAGGATGGGGTTCCAGTCCCCAGGAGAGATGGGGTCCTTTTCCCCAGGGCAGATGCAGTTCCTGCCCCCAGGTGAGATGGGGTCCCTGTCCCCAGGTGAGAAGGGGGCCCTGTCCCCATGGGTGATAGGGTCCCTGTGAATAATATAAAATTTAAACTCGCGCTGAATGGTGAAAAAACAGTGAAAAAGAAAACTAAAGCAGCTGCCACACACAAAGTGCTACTCACTAGAAATGTAAAATTATGGAAATGTATCGCTCGCAAATGTTATTAAACATGTGTGACTAAGTGTAGATGAGTGCAGATGTGAATATACAAAGCAAAAAACATATAAATATATATGAAACAAAAACATATAAATAAAGTCCAAATAAATATGCTGAATGTTCTGATCCACAATGGAAAAAAACTTTTGAAGTGCAATGGACCACTGACGCTCCAGGACTTTTCTGTGCAGAACCACCACCCCCACATGTGTCCCCACTCACCAAATAGCGATGACCCCCAGCTTTGCAGTCTGGGGGTCACTTCAGGCTTATGTGATGGTATCCAGAGAATCTCAGGAGTGGTGTTGTGCACATCAGATCAAAGGATTTCTTGTTGGAATTTCTCAGCAGAATCACCAGGCACCAAAAAAGGATAAAAAAATGGAACTAATAGTGAAAAGTACCGTTTGAAAAGGGATTTATTCCATATACAAATGGGTACTTACAAAATAGTTGATAAAAACAGGCATGTAAAGGGATTAACGATGGATCCGGAAGCTGCTCGCGGCGTGCGTTCCAGAAACCAGGAAGTGCGTTCCAAGGAGCAGGAAATGACGTCAGTGCCACCGGAAATACGTCGTCATGTTTCACCAACCTACAGGGCATTATCAAAGCAAACCTTCGATAACGCCCTGTAGGTTGGTGAAACATGTCGACCGTTGCACGCTGTGGGAGCCTGCCCGTGGTTTCGACGGACTCGATGTCCGCCGTCCACCTGCGATCGTGGTGAAGAAAGGCAGAACGGGGATCTGCCTATGTAAACAAGGTGGATCTCTGTTCTGACAGGGGAGGACAGAGAGATCAGATGTTCTTAGTGATCAGGAACAGCGATCTCCCTCTATTCTCAGTCAGTCCGGTCTCCCTGACAGTTAGAAACACCTCCCTAGGGAACACTTAACCCCTTGATCGCCCCCTAGTGTTAACCCCTTCTTTACCAGTGCCATTTATACAGTGATCAGTGCATTTTTATAGCACTGATCACTGTATTGGTGTCACTGGTCACCAAAAAGTGTCACTTAGGATCAGATTTTTCTGCCGCAATGTTGCTGTCCCGCTAAAAATCGCTAATCTCAGCCATTACTAGTAAAAACAATTAAAAAGAAAATTCTATCCCCTATTTTGTAGATGGTAAAACTTTTGTAGCAGAATACATATTGTCCATATTTTTTTGGATGCGTATTACAGCAGAAAGTAAAACATTTTTTTTGTGAGGTCAGGCACTGATGTGGACGAGAAGGCCTGGCTCAGTTTCAGCTCCATTTCATCCCAAAAGTGTTCTATCGGGTTGAGGTCAGGACTCTGTGCAGGCCAGTCAAGTTCCTCCACCCCAAACTCGCTCAACCATGTCTTTATGTACAAATCATTTAGTGGGGGGGGGGGGGATTATGGTGTGGGGTTGTCTTTCAGGGGTTTGGCTTGGCCCCTAATTTTCAGTGAAGGGAACTCTTAGTTTTAGTGTGTTATAAAAAAAATCATATACTGCTGTAGTTAGGAGCTCGGTTTTCTGCACAGGGGCGGCCCGTCTATTAAGGGCGCACAGGCACCCCCCCATCCATCATAGCCACTCCTTTATCCATGTGTCCAGCCTCTTGCAGGGCAGAAGATGCATGGATTCCAATGGGGAGTGGGTGTTTTTTTGAAGCAGCTTAGGGTGGGCTCAGGGCGCAGAGAATGTGAACGAATGAATATTCACTATTGTAACACTGACCCTCCTCCCAGCCAATCAGGAAGCTGGTTTTGAGACCCGTCACGCAATTGGCTGAAAGGACAGACAATCCTATTGGACGCCTAGGAGGAGGGGAGGAGCTGCGCGCTGAAAGCCGCCGATGAAGGAGAGGACACGGAGGCGCTGCACGCTGCCTTCCATCCACTACCTGCCTAGATGGGGTAAGTGCTGGACCGACCGACAAACAGGGGTGGGGGGGGGGAGTGCCGCTGGCCGCTGGGGGCGGGGGGGTGGTTGTTTGGTCCCCCCCCAAAAAAACACTGCTTCTGCACACCTCTAACTCAATTAGAAGACCACCTTAAGCCCAACTCCCAACATTTTCCAATTCTAACTCATGTTTTTCTGTCTAACCTGATGAAGAAAGATATACTCACAGTCTGGTCCCTGCTGTGGGGACCAGCAATCCAGATGCAAAGGTTATCCCTCGCTGGTCCCCTCATGATGACATCACTCCTCATCCGCTAACAAGTGTGCACAGGGCAACAGGGGTGCTTTTTTTATTTGTGGAATTTTATTATTATATTTTTCATATTTTTAAACACATTTTTAACAATAAATCAATACTAAACACACACTGTTTAATTTACATTGTCCCTTCTATTTCTGTATGTGGATATTGGCACTGTGATTATTTAAAAAAAAATCTAAGTACCTTTTTCCTAATGGATATACAGCTTTCACATGACCCAGATCTTTCCCAGCCTGTCTGCAGGGAAACATAAGCAGGAGGAGTTTCTAGTCCTCTGCTGCTGGTCACATGTTAAAAATAGAAAAAACAGCCTTTGGAATAAAGAGTAAAAATAAATTATTATATATAAATAAACTGTTTTTAATTGTCATTCAAATATAGGTATATTTAAAATCAAATCTTTATTATTTTGTTGAAATAACATGGTGGACTTCCGCCAGTCACGGGCTGTGTCACGCCCCTCCAGCCTATATCTTAGAATAAGACGGGAGGTGAAGTCTCCATAAATCTACATGTACTATCCCACCCCCATTGTGTTTAGCTGGTTAGTGGGCATGAAGGAGGAGGGAGGGAGTGGTCTGTCATTTACCACTGTGTATACACCAACATATGTGACTCTATAGTCACATGGGCTGCTCAGATGTGATAGGGAAGAAATGCTCAGCATAGAAACTCACTGAAAACTGAGCATGTGCAGAGTTGCCACCACAGCTGAAAAATCCCTAGCTGAATTGGGGACATGAACAGAGGGTGGCAATAGAGAGCAGCAGGATCAACCGGGTTTTTTGCAGAATACAGAAAACAAATCTCATAGTGACTATCAACAGCATGTAATACAGTAATTATTGATAGTTTTTTCATGATGTGGGTTTAGTGACACTTTAACTGTATTACTATCACAAGGTTCCTAACAATGTTATTAAAAACAGAAACAAGCTCATGGCTGCTACTGCAGATTTTGAAGATATCTACTACTGAAGAGGTCAAATGGTATTGAAAACCTCAAATACAGCCCAAAGATTATTGTGACCCAAAGTCATGGCTGTAAAACAAGATTCTCAAGGATCCTTAAAGCGTTTGTTAGCCTAAAAAAAAAAAGAAAAATGGATCCTGTCCCTTTAAAGCATGTTATACAGCACAGTGCTTATGCGTAATTTGGCCCCCGGTAACACCTGAAATACCTTGCTGAGCCTGCCTGGTTCTGCCCTACCCCCCTGTAAACTGACCACGGTATATCATGGCAGCTGAGCCCTGACACCGTGGTCAGTTTACGTGCCTCCGTCATCCACAGCCTGCTCTCCCCTGTCCTCCTCTGTCCTCTTTCCCCTCCCCTCCTCTCCTTGCCTGTCAGCTAGAGACATTGCCCCCCACCCCACCTGCTGCTAAAATATCTCTGACCTGTTTATACTATCCTCACTGTCTCCTAATGACAGGTGCCCCTGTGTGTGTTTATAAAAAAAATGCAGAAAATACCAGATTTCAGAGCGCAGATCGTCGCTGACATGACCGGTCGGCTCTCTCCTCCTTTCCTCCTCCCCTCCCAACTGACATCAGAAGGGGATCCCCGGCCCCTCCCATTCTAGCTGTCAGACGGGGAGAGGAGAGAGCCAGTAGGTCACGCGAGCGCTGATTGAAATCTGATATATACTGCATTTATTTTATAAATCAAACACACAGGAGCACCTGTCATTAGGAGACAGTGAGGATAGTATAAACAGGTCAGAGTGGCTTAACAACCACTAAGATCCACAACAAGAGTAGACTGTACAATTGGCTTTCAGTCCATTTCTAACAGCTTAGAAACACCTGCTGTGAGTTCATATTAGAAAGATGGCAGTCTGTCAAATTTCCTTAGAAAATAAGCTACGATTTTGGTGACTTTGTTGTTACATAAGTTGGAAAAAAAAAGACACTAGTGCAGTGTTTCTCAACCTTTTTACCACGGAGGAACCCTTGGCAAAAAGTTTTAGGTCTCGGGAAACCCCTTAAAAAAAATTTCAGATCTACAGCTCACAGAACACTGGATCTGATCAGCAAGCTGTAGATATAACAACAATTATTCCAGAAACGACTTTAAATAATAGAATAAATATGAGACCTCACCTGAGACACCAACATTATGGTGTGAACAGAGCACATAGAAATCAATTGTTTTCTTTATGTCCTTGCAGAGACCTACGTTAGAACAAGCCCAAAATATTCTATGCAAGTCAAATCTGCACATATTTTCCATCCGTTTTTTTGCACATATGCTGTGAACGAGGCCTTACTGAACAAAACTCCCAAATATTGTGATTCATAAATAAGACAGCAGACTGTGGGAACAGTTGGGCCTTGTTCACAACATACATGCATAAGAATTGATGGAAAATGGTGCAGATTTGACCTGCATAGAATACTTTGGTCTTGTTCACACAATGTGCAGACATGCATTTTCCTAATGTAGGTCTCTGAAAGGACATAAAGAAAACGATTGATTTCTATGTGCTGTGTTCATACCACAATGTTGGTGACATTTGAGTATTTTTCTCTGCAGAAAAATGCATGTTGCATATTTATGTGCAGAAAAAATATGCACATGATAACAATGTTGTCTTCAATGCACACTGACAATAAGTACTGACAACAAGAAGACCCCAGGGGTTCAGCGCGATTCAACATTGTGGTGGATGTATATCCACCCAATGTTGTTTCCAGTGTTTCCGTGTGGGTCAGTCGGTCACCCGCCTCACCTCCCCATCCTGGTTGGTGTTTCCAGTGTTCCCCCATGGGTGGGTTGGTCGGATACGAGTCCTGCACTTAACCCATCTATGGCGTGGGCAGTGCTTCCCTCCTCGGCATTGCGGCAGCCGTGAGTATTCTCCCACCTCCTTTTTCCTCCTCCTCCTGGGCCAATGGACTCGCTTCTCCTTTCGGCCAATCAGGAAACGGGTCTCAGGACCCGCTTCCCTGATTAGCCGGGAGGAGAATCAGTGTCGAATTAATTCGCTATTGTCACACAACTGGGTGGGCTCAGGGCACAGTGCTCTGCACCCCAAGCCCATCCTTTTTTGAAGCCTATTAGAGCCTCTGGCTCTAATCACGTGCTTAAAAAAAAAACCCCGTTGGAATCCATGCATCTGGAGCCCTGCATGTAGATTGGTCGGGGGGGGAGGTGTCACCCGTGCGCCCCTAATAGACAGGCCGCCACTGGCGCATTGATACCTCTCTTTAATTTTGGCTCAGAGAACTCAAAGGGCAGAGTCGAGAGGAATGCAGAGAGCAGGAGTTCTATATTCAGACCATGGAGGAGGGAAGCAGCTGAGAAAGGAGACTGAGGAGGCAGGGAGCACGGAGTAGGAGCCATGAAGGGAGCTGAGCATGAAGACTATGAAGGACGGGAGCACAGAGTGGGAGCAAGTGGCTGGATCAGAAGGTGAGATCCTGTCTGAATGGTAGTAGTGATGCACACTGTGGAGGGGGAGCAGAGAAAAGGACTATATGTCTGATGTGTTTCCCCAGCAACTTTCCTTCTGTCTCAAGCTGGCCATACACCATGCAAATTTTGTCCTGTTCCTGATGAACTGGCACTTATTTGATATGTGGATGGCACTGGTGCATCCTCCCACCCAACATGCTTTGATGTGATCAGCACAGGGCCAATCAGCACCGTCCAGACAGAGGGTCAGGGGTCCTGCAGCCTCATAGGACAGTCAGAGGAGAATGGAAACTCCTCCTACAAGCTTTAATGAGTGCTCGGCTGGACACTGATAGAAGTCACAAGACTGCTATATACAGCTGATGAGAAAAGGTATTTAGCAGTTTATATTTACTAAATGAACTGCATTTTCATATTATGTGTACTGTAGGAGACCAGATATAGTGAATGCAGGGTCCTGGGTTTAGTAACACTTTAATATATTACAATTATATAAGTATTATGCAGGTCTTAATATACTAACTGGTTGCCCACCACAGTATTCATGGAAGAGGGCATTTGATAACACAAATCAGAATAATAAATTAATAACAGTGAAATCAGACTAATAGAATATCTTCATTTAGAAAACATACAGCATGTGACTGTGGCAGCTTTGTCACAATCATACTGCAGTGTTTTGTATCAGAGTTGTCATCTCCTTTTGGACATAGGAAGACTCGGCTACTTACATTCTGCAGCATTCATTATAGCATAGGGGCTTGTCAAAGTGACAGCTGAGGATCAGAAATGTCATCACCAATAGAAGATAAATGGGATTTACTGGACAGGTTGAGGTGCATAAAAGCATAGCTAACTCTACCAGTCTGACATCATAAAACATATAACAGATGATTAACCTATGCCGCAATGGTAGGATCCCACTGTATGTGTGCAGCATGGATAACCTTGAAACAGTCAATGTAAAGTTACAAACGCAAGGACGCAGTCACATTTTCTTTTTAACCTGGACTGTCTGTTATAATTTTAAAAACATTGTACACCTTGTCTATAGTTTTACTTTTATTTCATAAACCATGTAAATCCCATTTTAAAATGTTTAACCACTTCTGCCCCGAAAAGTTTTTCCCCCTTCATGACCAGGCCATTTTATGCGATTCGGCAATGCATCGCTTTAACTGACAATTGCGCGGTCATGCGATGTTGTACCCAAACAAAATTGACGTTCTTTTTTCCCCACAAATAGAGCTTTCTTTTGGTGGTATTTGATCACCTCTGCGGTTTTTATTTTTTGTGCTATTAACAAAAAGTGACAATTTTGAAAAAAAAATAATACATATCCAAAAAAAAAATGTATGCATCAGTTTAGGCCAATATATATTCTTCTACATATTTTTGGTAAAAAAATGGCAATAGGTGTATATTGATTGGTTTGCGCAAAAGTTAGTATAGTGCCTTAGGACCGGCACTGAGTCTTTCCAGCGTTCCAGTTAAAGCTTGTTCTCGCCGTTCCTGAAGATGCATGATTGGATGCGAAATGTATAGATTCTTCTGGGTAATGCTGACGTCACGTCCTGTCCCTAACCCCCACAAAATCGAGGCTTGAACCCCACGCTGGTCCCTGAAGACGGAACGGCAAGAACAAACTCTGGATAGACCCAGTGCCGGTCCTAAGGCACTATACTATGTGAGTCTAATATTTACATATTTTTTAAGTAAAATGAAGCAAGGAATGTTGCGCAATGATGGCCGTTTGTTTTCTATGAGATTTTAAGGTTACTCAAAAGTGGAGATACATGGAAAAGTGGAGATACATGGAAACCCCAGATACATTCTAACGAGGGAAGTAATTGATCCAGGCATAAACTGAGGCTTTTTCATTATTGGTGAGTGTTCATTTCGGAAGGTGGTGGTGCATCACGGATTGGTGGAAGTATTTTCAACGCGGATTTAGATTTGTGCACGTGGGTTTGATTACCCATTTTTGAAGAGGGTCACTGGGACTTTTATTTAAACAGTTTTATACAAAAGTTTTTTTGGTTTAATCAATAATGAATGACATATAATTGATGGATGTAATTAGCACTCACTGTCACAGATATTTTTGTTAATAATTTCTTGGGGTTGGAGCAGTTATCCACTATACTAATACAATGCCGTTGTAAGTTGTCTGTCAGGCTCACATGGTAAAAGAGCCAATTGGCAGTGTACAGGAATACCTAAAGACTGGTTGCTGATCAGGAGGAATGGCTGCCTAGAGAGAAGTTTAAAAAAGAGGATATAAGATGGGTTTTTATGCACACAGCTTGTAAGGTGGACCACGATTGGCTGTGTGTTGGTGCCAAATTGCTAGAGCCCTCGCTCCACTTCTTTTTGGATATGACAGTAACCCACTATTGGTATGTGAAAGTCTTCACCATATTGTGCTACTCTCCTGGCCATAAGCCAGCTCAGGACATCCTTAGACATAGGTATTAACGATTAAGAAAAAAGGAATGTCCACACAAGAAATTGGTTTTCTGCACGTTACTGTAGCTTGCAAAGTTGGTCGTGACATCTAACATCAAATTGACACACACAACCATATCTGCCTTCATCCCATACTATATACTGTAGCTCTGCCCAGCTTGCTCCCAGATGTTACTTTCTCACTCCCAGGTGTACTAATACGCATGTCAGAGTACTAGCCTGGCCTGAAAGGCCTTTTGCAACCCAGCTCACAGTCCACTTCAGAACGTAAAGGAGTCAGGGCAACTACAGCTGATCCTTTTGAGTGTTGAACTACCTCACCCAGGTTTCAGCCCTGTGAAGAGCCCTTGGCAGTAGCTGAGTACGTCCACATGGCTGTGGGGTGTTTGGCTCCCATGTCCTGTCTCACAAGGCTCCTCCTAACCTGGCATTTATATATGCACCACCCACCCATTTCATCATTACAAAAAGGCTTTGTCTAAAAGGGAACCTAACTCCTAAATATATAATTCCCTATTATCACACTATCTAACTGCATCTGCTAACAAACTTACTCCAACCCTGACCCATAATGAGTTGGGTTTTTATAAACAGTCCGACCTGATCATTTGGCCATTTCAGATACCCTATATAGCCTTTGTGGGCTCCTGACCATCACACCTACTATATATCCAAAAGTGTGTGGACACCCCTACAAATCACTGACTTCACTTGTTTTCAAAAAGGTACTTTTAATGCCACAGCATACAAATTTACATAAGCCAATTTGGGTTTCCAAGTTTGTCAAGGCTCTTTTCTGTTTCAAAACGTGCCTCTCTCTACAAAGCCAGGTCCATAAAAACAAGTATGACTTGAAGGAAATAAACCCCCCCCCAAAAAAAAACAGCACAAGAGCTGTTACATACCATTCATCCAATGTGTCCCTTGTGCTGCTGGCTCCTGCATTCCTTGAAATCTTCCTCCACTGAAGCCCCCCAAGTAAAGGAGCTGTGACAGGCACGCATCAAGAGTTCCTGACTATGCCCACCCTTACTCCTTACTGCCCAGCTCCTTTGTTTATAGAGGCCCTACTATTGCTTCTATAAATGGAAAGTCTGTCCCCTCCATTCATAGATCCTGTTTCAATTATAGAAGCTATAGTACGGCTTTTATGAAAGGAGGGAATGGGCAGAAAGTATCGGCATAGTCAGGCTCTCTTGATGAGTGCCTATCACAGCTCCCTCAAGATTATGGCAGCAGAGTTAGTGGGGTCTTCAGAGGGAGATTTCAAGGATTGCAGGATCCAGGAGCACAAGGGACCCATCAGATTAATAGTAAGTAATGCTGATTTTTATTTTTAAGTAAGCTTAGGCTTTAGGTTACCTGCACTTCAAACTTATTGACCACAATTGGAATGAACTAGAATGCTGATTGCAAGTAAGTTCTTCTCACACAAATTCCCACAGACACACTCCAAAATCTTGTGGAAAGTCTTCCTAGAAATTTGAAAGCTGTGATATTCACAAAGGGGTTCCTGCTCCATCTTCATACTCATGCCCATGGTTTTGAAATGGGATATCCAACAATTTGTTAGTAGCACCCTCCTAGGTAGGTGCTACGATAGTTGGAGAAGTGATAGTGCTTGTTTTTGATTGGTATTTAGCTGCCACACTGTAGTCAGTGTGGCTACCATGTTTGCTTAAGGCAACAACATCGTTTGGCTCACTGTACTTAATGAGCTGCAATTGTTTAGTCAGGTCTGTTCTGTGTGCTCTGCTGCTGCCAGTCTGCTGGATAGCTCCCTCTGTAAGTTTCTGGATGATAGGTGTGGAGCTATGCAGATAGCAGTGTGAATGTTGATACAGCCCAGCCTATCCCACAGAGGCAGGCTCTAAAGGAGAGCTGGGAGACTGTATTTATTCTTAGAGCACACAGAGCTCTGGGTCTTGTCCCAAAGTGGAGGATTACAGCCTGAGATGGGCATAGCGCCCTCTCAATCACAGGCTTCCATGAGGAGGCCTCAGGTGGGCAACCTGAGGAAGGAAAACAGAGACCCAGGTGCTTAGAAGAAGCTGAGTGAGGGGAGCTGTCATCCACAGATCTGCCGAGTATCACTGGAGGGCATCACCTGGAAGATTGGAAGGAGGCATCCACCTGTCCTTGGAAATTGCTGGATCTTGGGGGCCTTGTGCTCTAGCTACCCCTCTGGTGTCTAGTGATAGTCAGCTGTGGGTCTGTTAAAGGGGACACCAGCTGGTGTCCTGAAGAGCTCTGTCCTGACATTGTCCACTAAAGAGAAGGGGCTTTGCTCTACTGGTTCTACTACTATTTAGGCAGAAAGGAAGAATACGTCCTCAGTTGTACATAGTTCTTATCCTAGAGTATCCCACCACTACCCTCATCCCTATCCAAGTTCTCCAAAAATAAAAACAACAAAAACATCCCCTACTCTAATCTTTAGAGAAACAGTGAACGAGCCTGGTGTGTGCCTGGCTGTGGGGCTGAAGTTGGGAAGACCCAGACAAGTAACCCCTGCAACTCCTATGGGAGTAGTGCTACATGTACTGTATATAGGTTTGATTGTTCATACATTTGCCCATATAGTGCATAGTTGTTTTTCTTTGGGGGGGGGGGGGTTGTCATTATTTTTTTTTCTTTAACAGCTTACTGTAGTTTATAAAAACGCTTTTTATCGGAACTGACAACATTCATTCGTATAATTTGGTTTCTCATTTGATTTAGGGCTGTTCATTAACATGTTTTGAAAACACAAGGCTTTCACGACTCATGAGGAATATTTTCCCCTTTCTTTTCATAATTAAGATAAGAGTTGCAGGAGTTCCTGTGTTCTATCCATCAAACACTTTGCTTAGAGCATATGGTAATCTATAAAAGAACACCTCCCAGGATTTCACAAAGACAGCTTTCCTGTGGGAGAGCCCGCCAATTATACACTGCTGTCACAGCACAGTGCGTGATCTGACTAGAATTTCAACTGTTTGGCTTGTGTTGGTAACCAGAGAAACAGAGCTAAGCAAATGCATTGGACTTGTTGTCCTCATTGATTTATTTAACAAACTCCGACAATATGCATCAGAGGTTATAATTATCAACAATCACAGGCAAATTACTGCAAATGGCAAAACCAGGACTAAATAAACATGTTTGTCAAACGAATCAAGTTATCCTCTGCTTGCTAACATTTCCTATTGACATAAGTCAGCAGGGCTCTCCCAAACATAGATTTATAAAGAGCAAGCTTGGATTTGTGGTGGTGACAACCTGGTAATACACAGGCTACAGATAGAAAAAAGGAAAAATAAACAGATGTATCTAGAGGGATGTGAAACTTTGGAGAATTCCAAATTAAAGTGGTATTAAACGATAAAACAAGTTAAAAAAAATATTTTGCAGCTTACCAATTCTCAGATGCATTTTTTTTTTTTTTAGACTTTTTTTTTTCTTTTTCACCTGGTGATCTGGCTAGTAAGTCTGTTATTTTTCAATTTCATTTAACAGACCAAGCTGTCCAACAAAAGTGGCAGTTAGGGGGTTGAGACAAATCATTCAACATTAACAGGGGTGATTAGAATGGTGAGCTTTTACTTGTTTACGTAAAACCTTTATCCCAAGAGGGAAAATAAAAACAGTTACTGTAACTGCTTAAAAAGTGTAAAGCTGACCATAGATGGGCGATTTTTTTTGTTCAGTCAGCAGGTTGAAAAAAAAATACAAAAAAAAAAAAAAAAAAAACAGATTCCACCCCAGATAGCAAGTAATTGAGCTGCAAGTTTGAAAATGACTTGCTAAGCTATTGCTAGACTTGCCAGGCTTCACAAGTTTGTTGCACAATTGCAGCAAATCTGCATTGCATGACCTCAGATCAACTTTATTTGCAAACATTCTGCAAGACTGCTGCGAAGTCTGGTTCAGTTATGTTGTGCAATAGTCCTCCCAACACAGGGGTCACTGTGACTTGCAGAGCAGCAAGTTAACAGACTTACATTTTAACACTGCCACAAATTTGTGGTAAGTTATTCTTGCTATCTGGGACCGCCCACATAAGCGAGGTGGATAGAGGTATTCTTACTGCCGGGACATTGTATTCTGACAAGGGGGCTCTCTGCTGCCAGAATACAGTAACTGCAGCCTCTGATCACTGGGCAGCCACACATTGATTGAAATCAGCCAGACAAATTACAATCCATCTATGGCCAGCTTTAGCTGGAGTCTATCAAAATCTGCTAATGCCCAGATTGACAATGCAACCGTCCAAATGTGTCTCTGATGCTCCTTCATCCAGGGTGTAGGCATCCTAAGATAGGAAGTGTGTTACTTGCCAGATCACCAGGTGAAAATAAATGGGAAAAAAAGCCTGAAACTGTAGCCACCACACTGAAGGCTTGGTAAACTACAATATATAAAAATTGTTGTTTTTAGGTTTTTTATTCTGCTTTAAGGTGCCTATATACACTGTAACATTTGCATTGAATTTTTGAAATGCAGCACAGGAAAGTAACATACATTGCATACACAGAATAATAGGGTGTATTATACCAAAAGAAGTGAAGCTCCTCACAATTTAAAGCGGGAAGAGTATAAGTTACAAAGTTTCCCATGGGGGGGGGCTCGTAAGACACCGCTTGATGCGTTCAAAATTTTGAAACCAACGAGGAATCTCCCATCAGCCAGCCAATAAGCAGCAGCCTGAAATAGGGGAGAAGGAGCTTGTGAGGAGTGAAGGATAGGCAGATTTAGTTCCCCTTTAAGGCAACTTTAAAGCAGAACTTCACTTAAAATCTGTAGTTTGCTGTTCCTACACCCCCTCCCCTCTTATGCAACTAATGCAATCTTTTTTTTTTCAGGGAATAGGTACCTAGTTTTGACAGGTACATGCTCCCACTTCCACTGGGATTGCTGTACCTGCTCTCCACACCACTGCTCACAGCCTCCTGGGACGGCTTGGGCATGCACAGTGGGGAGCCAGCTGTGAAGCCTCAAGGAATCCCACAGTCAACATGTAAGGTCCGGGGGACCCGAAGACCAGTGAAGAACCAGCCCGGCTGAGGACAGTGCTGGATCCCTGGACTGGCAAGTGTCTGCTTAATAAGTCAGAAGCTACAGTATTTGTAGCTGCTGACTGTTATTTTTTTTAAATCACCGAAGATCCTCTTTAAAGTAGATGTAAACCCAAAAAAAAAATCTCATATCTCATAATGTTGTAAATGTATAGGCAAAATGTTTCTTTAGTTTTGGATAGCGTAGAGAAGGGTTACAACTCCAACTAGGTATTTTTGCTGGCTGTGTACCATTGATAATATTCCCCTTCACTTTCTGTTCCAGTTGGAAAAGAAAATTCAAGGAAATGCCCCAGGCTGTGAGGAATTTCACCCTAAGACAGTTGCATCCTCACTGGAAGATTGCCCCTTACCTCTTGATCTAGGGACAACTCTGACATTTTTAATTTACCCTAACTTTCTTTCTTGGTGAGAATGGTCACACAGTACAAAGGGGTGAAATCCCCAATGGGACCACAGATAGCAATAAATACCTAATCTAAATATATAAACCTTCCCACTCTATCAAAAACTAAAACATAAAAAAAGTTTTGAGCTATGCCCAAACTAGCTATTTTAAGGGTTATTAGTCCCACTCCACTTTGGCAAAAGCGATGTTTGCTTGAGCTTTGTATGGTGCCACATCCTGAGCTCTGTGTAGACATGGTATCACTTGTATACCTCTGATCTTAACTGGGCAACTCAAATCCTTTTCAGATCTATATGTAAAATTGAATTGGCTGATTTCTATGCTTTCAGATATTACCCATATTACCTGTGCTTGCAGATAATTATTTGACTGCCACTATGGTTAGAGCTTCTCCCAAACAAATGATTTCAGAATTCTATGCAGCCTTCCAGAGGACCCCATGGCACAAGCCTCAGGTTTTAATAGAAAAATATTGAGGGAGGCTGATTGGGTTCCTATTGATGATGAGACCTTAGAAGAGATTCTGACCAAAAACTGTCAAGTATCCTTAAAACTTACTGATGAGCTCACCCATCAATAAATACTCAAATGGAAAAAAAACCTGGTAATGACCAAAAACTCCAACTCCAACTAAATATACTTATCAATTCATGAAAGTCTTGTCACAGGTCATAAGAAGCCAACCAGGAGAAATATTGTGTGGGTTGACATGGAACCTGACTGGTTTTGCCGGTAGTACACCAGCTGCATCAGATTTATAGTTCATCGTACCAATTTGACCCCAATTTGGTGAGGTAGATATAAACTGTCTTATAACCCATTGTGCCCTAAGTGTTAAAGGGCCCCTGGCTCCTTTTTCCACTTGTGATTCTGTCCACAGATACATACTTATCGCAAACAAATAATAACCTTTTTGGATCATGGGTCATGCGGTACTTTTGAACCCTTCCACGGTACCTTTGAACCCTTGGCTATGCCTTCTAGGTCCTCCTGAGTCTTTAGAATTAAAGGATAGGTTCACCTTTCTGAACATGTTACACCCATACTTAAGGTGTGACATGTTCAGCATCTGAACCCCCCCCCCCGTTGTGACAGCGAGACAGGAATCTTCTCCCGCACTTGCTGTCACAATTCAAAGAGAGTGCGGCCATGTGGGGCTCCGCACACTCGGCTGGATGTTTGATTCACAGATCCCGGTGAAAGAATGAACAAGTACTGACATCCTTTGCAGCTGTCGGCTTATAGTTCTTAGTGAGCTACCATGGCTCTTTTGAGCGGTCTAGCTAGTTCATTGAGCTTCCTGTCATTCATATCGAAGGTACGGGCAGACAGCTACACAGACAATCTTCAGGACCGTGGTATTACACCCACAATCTGCCGATCATGGGTGCAAGGCTTTACAGGCTCCTAACAAAAAAAAATAATGAATGCGTACTTTTGTACCTGCAAAAAAATGTGGTGAACTTATCCTTTAAACATTTATCCTTTAAACATTTATCTACACATCTGTTATTTTTATGAGAAAGCGGCAAGTGTTCAAGATATTCAGTGCTTTAGCAAACAAAAATTGTAAACAGTTTACATCTACTTTAGGGGGCTTGGAATTGCTTCCATGGACAATAGAAAAGGTTACAAAAAGTGTAACCCATAACTTATCCTGACTGAAGAAGGACCACGACTGAAGACCAAAGCATAGTTTGCTGGGATCTGTTGCTCTGCTGCCACAAGCCAGATCTCACCCGCCGTCTTCAGGAGCCGGCTGTCTTTTCCAGATTCTTGCAGCTAAATAAAGCAGTCAGCAAAATATGGAATTCACAAATACAGAAATAATGTTCATCCCCAATCCACTCTAAACACAACCTAATCTGGCAGATTATAGCATGGCAAAATGTGGTGATGGTGATACATCACAAACTAGAGATTTGTAAACACTGATGTGAGAAATGATGTAAATAAAAGTGTTAATAAACCCAGGACCTTGCATACACTATATCTGGTCTCACAGTACACAGAACATAGAAATGTAATTATTTTAGTAAATATAAACTGCTAAATACCTTTTCTCATCAGCAGTTAGAGCAGCCTTGTGACTTCAATCAGTGTCTGGTTAAAGCTTGTAGGAGGAGTTTTCATTCTCCCCTGATTGTCCTATAAGGCTGCAGGACCCCTGACCCTCTGTCTGGACAGTGCTGATTGGCCCTGTGCTGATCACATGCACTCTCCCAAGAAAAACCGAGCATGTGCAGCTTACCCCAAGGTTTTGTTCTATCAGCAGACAGATTGGAGACTGTGGAAGAAGAGGGGGGGGGGGGACAGGGTCAAACAGCCTTTTTACACGATGCAGAGGATTAACCCCTTAGGTACCACAGTATAACAAGCATGCTTTACAGCATATACAGTGCATACTAATTTTACTGTTGTGGGTTTAGTAACACTTTAATGGTTTAAAGTGGTTTTGAATAAAACATTTTCTTCATTGATTACAGTAAAAAAAAAAATAGGTAAATATGAAACATTGCATTTTAATACATTGCATTTTTATTTTCAGCCAGTAAATAAAGTTCTAGGGTCTTTTCAGGTGTTCTCCAAAGGCTATCCATAGCTGCTTTGCTGTAAAAAACAAACAAACAGAGCTGGGGTCAGCGGCTGCAACAGGCGAGATGGTGCACTATGCACAGAGCAATGGACAAAATGGCGCTTACTCCTATGATGCTGCTGGCTCGTCCTGACAAGACAGGATGGATCTATGCAGAATTTTTTTTTTCGAGCAGGCTACAATGGGGGTGCAATTGGCCTACAGATATAGAAGATACATTCATGAGGATTTTTAAAAGCTGTTTAGTTTACTGTTGTGTGATGGGGCTTCTTGACTGCATTGGCCTTCAAGATTGCCAACTTCACATTGATGACCCAGTAAAGCAGCGAGAAGTGAAATAACTCATTGCAAACAAATAAATATTCAGTTTATTATAGCCCAGCTCAAAGTTTTTCTTTTATTGGTTCCTAGGGTTTAATGCACCTTTACACATAATCATTGCACTTTATACAGTACTGCCTCATTCCAAGAGCCAGCATATGTTCTGTTGTTCATCTAAGCACATATGTGGTTCCACTAAATGTTACAGAGCATGACACTAGAAATGTTATATTTAAACCCATCAGAAATATGTAAGGAGTTATTTTATATTTGAAAGCTGTGTGAATTTATATTGTGGTCTGCCATCAAATTCACTGTGCTGCTATACACCCCACATTGCCTTTTGGTTAATTTGATTCTGATGAGGACATATTAATTTGCTTGCATTTGCTCCTGTCGCTTACATTTTGTGACTTTAATTAGAGATATGTTTGCTCAGTAATTAAGAGACTAACATTTTAATTGGAACTGTTGTGCAGATTGAATTATCCTAATTTCAAGACTGTAACGTAACATTTTCATATCATCTTGATTGGGGGCTGCTTGTATCTAATAAACTATGTATTCACTCTTTAGCCTCCAATTTTGTATAATTGTAATAATTATTTAATAATGAAAGGGTCAGTCCAATCAAAAAAAAAATTTTTTTTTTGTTTTAGGCAGAGCTCAGTGGGCGCATTCAGTCCCTGGCTTCTTATATGTCTTAGACGAATCAGCAGTGAGATCTCCCTGCCAATGTTTTCACCTCTGTTCTTGTATACCTGGGAGGTTTTCTGCCAACCTCTGTTTGTTCTAGTTCCCCTGTTATATTCTCCATAACATAAAATAAATAAATTGTCCAACTGGGGTAGTGGGAGCCCCTCACCACAGCAGATATGTCACCAGTGCCCCCAAGGGATAAAAGAAACTGTCAGATCGTGTAACCCTCTAGCATCTACCAAAACTGACATATGCAATATAACTCTAGTCTAAGGTTTCATTTACATGGATGTACCTATCTACATATGCGTTCAGAAAACGTCTCCACCTGCATGCACCTGCTTGGCACACCTGTGCATCCCATGTAGGCATGTCTTTTGGGATGCAGCGGTTGCACGGACACATCTGCTGGTCCTAATTTGACAGCCTGTGCAGGCAAAGATGGCCCTTTGCATGGGTTTACAGATAGGTACCCCCATGTGAATGAGGCCTACCAGTTGTCCTCACATGAGACCTATATATCAATGAACAAATTGAGATCAGTATGCCTTGGAGGTAGCCCATTTCTTCTTAAAGCTGGTTCACACTAGAATGTGCGTGTTCACGCAGTGTTTTTGCGTGTTCTCACGTGTTTGCACTACATTGGTTAGATGCATTTGGGATGCCATTAACAATTAACGGCACGTTCACATGTCATGTGTGTTCCCATGTGGTTCGGGAAATGTACCTTTCCAATCCCGTGTCCTGGTGTGAACAAGCCCTTAATGAAGCAGGGACACACCAGAAGTCCAGATTTGCTCAATGGCAGCTGAAGGTCCCCAGTGTATCTGTATCAAATCCAACAAGTAAACCTGGCACCTGCTCTAATCAATTTATAGCTTTTAAGCCTGGTACAAATGGTACGTTTTTTTTTACATTCAGCCCAGCGGAACTGAACAAAAAAAATGAAGAGCTCTGGAAGAGGCCGATGTACTAGAGGCCCCTGTACTAACGCTGTACTGACAATGTGATTTTAGTACACCGATCTCCCCACTGTGCTATTGTGTTCTGATAGGGGGACTGCCTCCCCCCCACCGCCAGAACACACAGGTCAGTGCTCGCAGCCATTGGCAAAGAGCGCGGATCAGATGCCAATCAGCTTCTTGTTTTACCAGCAAGCTTTTTCAACAGAAAACATCTGTGAGGTTGGCTTCTGTGAAACAAGGACCCGCACACACAGGCCGCATGTCAGCTGGTATCTACTGTACTGGCTGATTTTGGCCAATATTCTGTCCGCATGTACGGGGCTCAAGAGTATGATACACATGGATAGGGATAATACAGTATAAAAAATCCTGAGCAGCCTACTGGCTGCAACCGCTGATCAACAAAAGTCTTCCAACTTGTTCATTCAACAGAAGTCTATCTGATGATTGACTTCTGTTGAACAGGGGCAGCCACACACTGATCAAAATTTGTTTGGTCCCTGCTAAACCAGACAAATTTCGATCTATCTAAGGCCACCCTAAGGCAGCGCATAGGAAGACCCCAGAGGTCAAAATAACACATTAATAAAAATGGAAGAGAGACTTCTTCTTTATTCTGGCAGTGTACATGGAAATGAAAAGGATGGACATTATTGCTCGCCAAAAGCCAAAAAGGACATACATTGTTGCTGCAAGTGGTCACCTCACTAGGAACACTTGGAAAGATAATACTGCAGTACTTCCAGAATATGCAAGTAGTATACTGTACAGTATCTCAAAAAAGTGAGTACACCCCTCACATTTTTGTAAATATTTTATTATATCTTTTCATGTGACAACACTGAAGAAATAACACTTTGCTACAATGTAAGGTAGTGAGTGTACAGCTTGTATAACAGTGTAAATTTGCTGTCCTCTCAAAATAACTCAACACAGCCATTAATGTCTAAACTGCTGGCAACAAAAGTGAGTACACCCCTAAGTGAAAATGTCCAAATTGGGCCCAAAATGTCAATATTTTGTGTGGCCACCATTATTTTCCAGCACTGCCTTAACCCTCTTGGGCATGGAGTTCACCAGAGCTTCACAGGTTGTCACTGGCCACATCACAGAGCTGATGGATGTTAGAGACCTTGCTCTCCTCCACCTTCCATTTGAGGATGCCCCACAGATGCTCAATAGGGTTTAGGTCTGGAGACATGCTTGGCCAGTCCATCACCTTTACCCTCAGCTTCTTTAGCAAGGCTGTGGTCATCTTGGAGGTGTGTTTGGGGTCGTTATCATGTTGGAATGCTGCCCTGTGGCCCAGTCTCCAGAGGGAGGGGATCATGCTCTGCTTCAGTATGTCACAGTACATGTTGGCATTCATGGTTCGCTCAATGAACTGTAGCTCCCCAGTGCCGGCAGCACTCATGCAGCCCCAGACCATGACACTCCCACCACCATGCTTGACTGTAGGCAAGACACACTTGTCTTTGTACTCCTCACCTGGTTGCCACTACACACACTTGACACCATCTGAACACGTTCTTGGTCTGCTTGGCTTCAGCAAACTGCAGGCTTTCTTGTGCATCATCTTTAGAAGAGGTTTCCTTCTGGGACGACAGGACCAATTTGGTGCAGTGTGCAGCGTATGGTCTGAGCACTGACAGGCTGACCCCCCACCCCTCCAACCTCTGAAGAAATGCTGGCAGCACTCATACGTCTATTTCCCAAAGACAACCTCTGGATATGACGCTGAGCTCGTGCACTCAACTTCTTGGTCGACCATGGCGAGGCCTGTTCTGAATGGAACCTGTCCTGGTAAACAACTGTATGGTCTTGGCCATCGTGCTGCAACTCAGTTTAAGAGTCTTGACAATATTCTTATAGCCTGGGCCATCACTATAACACTGTTATACAAGCTGTACACTCACTACATTACATTGTAGCAAAGTGTCATTTCTTCAGTGTTGTCACATGAAAAGATATAATAAAATATTTACAAAAATGTGAGGGGTGTACTCACTTTTGTGAGATACTGTATATAACCTGCCCAAACATTCCTCTGCATAGGAAAAGTGTCAAGGACACCCATAATAAGTACAGAATGACCTTTTGGTCAAGTTGATTCTGGTTATGCCCCGTACACACGATCGGACTTTGTTCGGACATTCCGATAACAAAATCCTAGAATTTTTTCCGACGGATGTTGGCTCAAACTTGTCTTGCATACACACGGTCACACAAAGTTGTCGGAAAATCCGATCGTTCTAAACGCGGTGACGTAAAACACGTACGTCGGGACTATAAACGGGGCAGTGGCCAATAGATTTCATCTCTTTATTTATTCTGAGCATGCGTGGCACTTTGTCCGTCGGATTTGTGTACACACGATCGGAATTTCCGACAACGGATTTTGTTGTCGGAAAATTTTATATCCTGCTCTCAAACTTTGTGTGTCGGAAAATCCGATGGAAAATGTGTGATGGAGCCCAAACATGGTCGGAATTTCCGACAACAAGGTCCTATCACACATTTTCCGTCGGAAAATCCGACCGTGTGTACGGGGCATTAGATGCTACAAAGGTGAAGTTCATAGAACTTAGGAGATTTGATGAATGCATAGGAACAATGGTTAGCTAACACATAGAACACATTTTCAGGTAGGACAAGTTGATGTCCTCTTCTTTTTTATAGCTTGCTTTTGACTGACATGTTTTCCTGCATATAGACAGTAAGTTTTACTTTCTTTATGCAGTGACTAAAAGTTCCTTTATTTCCCAGTCTCCTTCTTATTAAACATAATTAAAATGTTATTTAAGTTTAAACAGCTTCTCATGGTTTGCCAGCTAAAATAATTATCCTGAAGGAAATTAAACAGAGAATTGTCAACAAGCCAAACACGATTCTGCATCCGGTTATCTGAGCATTTTGTATACAATTTGGCTGACAATTATATGCACGACCAACATGGAATTAAAATGCCTATTCAATCAATTGGTTTGGGAAAATTACTTTTACTCATGGCTGGCTGGAGCCAGATTAAATTTTTCGAACGTCAACTGTAAAGAGACAGCAATTCTACATTTAAAGCTGAACTCCAGGTATGTTTTTTGTTGCATAGTTGTAATGGTCCAGCTTTGAATACTATAAGTATACATATGCCATAACTGTTGCACCCCTGCAGAAGGGGATAATAAATGTAGTAGTCGCTGCTACTGCAGTTACCCCTGTGGTCCTCCTAGTTGGAGAGGTGGGGCGATGACGTCAAAATCTCCACCTTGTCTAATTCAAGAATGCCTTGTATTCATTGATAAAAAAACACAAGTTGTTCTATGAATTGAGACCATGTTGAGTGAGCAGCCACCTGTGTTTACTATGCAAAAGGGCCCAATCTGGCTTGTTCTAACTATGTATTAAAAAAAATACCTGGAATTTAACTTTTTTTTTTTTCTTTAACAGAAGTGGTGGAATTGAACTTTAAAATGTGCCTGTCACCTACGTGTAACTCTGATCAGGATAAAAATTACCAGGGGATTCCCAGCCATGTACTGTAAGTGAATGGGGCTGGTGACGCCACTAATTGTTAGGGACTCGGTGGTACCTTCACCCGCCTGTGTCCTTAACAACTATTGACAGCAGAAAGCTGTCATGCATAACTAAGCTAGCTAAAGAGCTATTATACATGACATTCGGCTCCCTCTGAACGGGTAAATGTTTGGGTTTTTCCAAAAATGCTCGAACAGCCAAGGAGCAGTTGGGACCCGAAGAGAAGTTCTGTTTTTTTTTTTTTAATCATACTTACCTAGGTGTCCCCCACCTGCTCTAAGACTGAGAACAGAGCAATCAAAGACTGCTGATTGCTCGGTTCTTAGAGCTCCGTGAGTGGAGAGCTGGCGACTGATAGTCACCGGCTCTCTGCTCTACACTTCCTCGCTCACTGGAGTGCTAGGCTGTGAGGCTGTGGGGGGGGGGGGTGGGAACACCTGGCTCAGGCTCTCAGCGGCTCATTGAAAGGCTGAGCCAGGTGCTAGCCACGGGTTGTGGGTGAATTTCGACTTTATTGTCGGGATCTTGCCCTAGCCTGGACTGGCTCTGTGATGTCAGCCAACAGTGGGCTTCAGCCCACTGCCTGCTGAAAACAGGTCACGAGTGTGCAGAACTAATTGCACTCCTGTGATCCACAGGAGAAATACAGCCAAACGAGCTTTGGCTTTACTTCTCCTTTAAGCTCACCCCTAGTGACACTGATGACTAATACTGAAATTAATAAATATACATATTTTTTTTTGGGGGGGGGGGTTTAATGATGACACCTTAGGACACCCTACTGCACAAGGTGGTCCAATGAGAATCATATTTACAGGGATCCATTATCTTGTGATAATACTTACAATATTTAGTGTGAATAACAGAATGAAGAGCCCTGATTTTTTTTCTATATGGTAAATGCGCTAATCACAATAATGTATGAAACAGATGAGGATCTTCCACTTAACCTGAACATCCCTGTTAAATAAATAATTTATTTGTTAGCACCACAATTGTTAAGAACAACCTTTTATTTATGACTGCCAGGACTGTTTCTCTTATGTACGTAAATGTGACCACCCTTCTGTGACAAATGTTACATTTCCCAATAAACAGAATGGCTGAAGGCTATTGATTTTATGTGCCATCGACCCTGAGCTATGTGAGGCCGAAGTCAGGGAGGCTCCTGGTCAGAAAATCATGGTCTGCAATTTACTTAATGCACTTTCCTGTAGGTCACCTTTCCTATATTCTGATAGGCTAAGTACAGCTTCAACCGTATGTCCGGTGCTTAGGTGTGATTGAGAAACACTTGTATAAATAAACAAATGTACACTAGTTGAATTCACTGTATAATGTAAGGTACATAAGAAGTAGAAAAAAATCTTCATTATGAAAAAAGTTTGTCTTAAAGTGTAGCATTGAGGAAAAAATAAAAATTAGTTGTATGATGCAGTCAAAATAATAGATATACTGGCAGGATCAACAAGTAATCAAATTATGTTACAGGAGGAACTCATAAAGCACAATCTGCTGTGTTAATTCTATTGGAACCGCATCATATATGTCATTTTTTTATTTTGCCATTGTTCCACTTTTCTTATTTATTATGTTTTGGACTAAAAAATAAAAATATCTTATCTTTTTAATCAAGTATTCATAATATGTATTTGTATATCCAGCCAGCAGATGGAGCCTTAAAGCGGTATTAAAGCCAAAACCAAAAATGTAATCTAGTATATTACAGTTTACCAATCCCAAGCCACCTAAAAGATGTGGTGGCTGCATTAGATTTATTAGATTAGATTAAATTAAATTAGATTTTTTTTAGGCTATTTTTCCATCTGTTTTCACCTGTTGATTTGGCCAGTAACAACATTTCCTACATTAGAGTGCCTCCACTCTAGATGAAGAACCAACAGAGACACCTTTGGACACCTTTGTCAGTCTGTGGGGAGGGGAGTGTTATGCCGCGTATACACGAGCGGACTTTATGGCAGACTTGGTCCGGCGGACTGGACTCCGTAGGATAATTCGATCGTGTGTGGGCTCCAGCGGACTTTTTTCCCCCAAAAGTCCAACGGACCTAGAAATGAAACATGTTTCAAATCTTTCCGACGGACTGGAGTCCGGTCGAAAAGTCCGCTCGTCTGTATACTAGTCCGACGGACAAAAACCGACGCTAGGGCAGCTATTGGCTACTGGCTGTGAACTTCCTTGTTTTAGTCCGGTCGTATGTCATCACGTACAAATCCGGCGGACTTTGGTTGATCGTGTGTAGGCAAGTCCGTTCAGCTGAAAGTCTGTCGTAAAGTCCGTCGTAAAGTCCGTTGAAAAGTCCACCAGACCTAGTCCATCGAAAAGTCCGCCCGTGTGTACGCGGCATTAGACGTACAAGCAGATTTAAATGCACTAACAATTTGAAGCCAGACTGCAGCTTACACTTTTTAAGCATTTACAGCAACATTTTTTTTTTCCTTATGGGACAAAGATTTTACTTAAATAAATAAAAGCTGACCATTGTAAGCTTCCCTGTCAGTTGTAAATGGCTTGTTCCATCCCTCTAACTGCTACATTTAAAGGACAGCTTGTTGTTTTGAAAAACAACAAACCTACAGGCCAGATCATCAGGTGCAAATAAAGAAAAGAAAGCCTTAAAAAGAAAACAAATGCAGCCATTACATCTAAGAATTTATAGGCTGCAATAAAATAAATGTTTGCTTTTGGGTTTTATACCACTTTAAGCTGGTCATCTAAGATTTAAAATTTGGCTTCTTCAAAAAAGACCTGCCTAATTTCGATCAGTCTAAGGCCATTCCTGCTGGACCGACGTTGATCATTTAATCAGTACTGTTGAAGGAACATGTTGAAAAATGTGTCTCGGTCAGCGGCTGAAGTGTATTCTAACAATGGTGGAGTCCGCTGTCAGAATATAATGTCCCGGCAGGGGGCATTCCTCCAACCACCTTGTTTGTGTAGCTAGAGGAATCTGTATATTTTTTGGTTCAAAGAGCCAAAGACTAACTTCCTATGGCCAGCTTTTAACACCTTTTCACATTTTTATATTGTATTTTCTCCCCTTAGCTTGTTTGTTGTAAAAAGCTTGTTCACAGAGCTCTGTAGCTCAAGCTGAAACTAACACAAAAGAATGAGTCTGAACAGCGAGTCATTCCTTACTGGGGGGGTGTTAGCCTTGTGATAGATATGGGCATGATCTAAAAAATTTGTTTCATTTTGGATTCATTTGTTAGATTAATCATTTTGTTTTGTCATATTCGTTATGTTAAAATGATTCATTTTGGGAATTCATTTTGTATATTCGGATTTGTTTCACATATTCATTATTCCAAATCGATTTGTATTTTTAGAAGTTATTTCTGAAGATTTGGATTAATTAGTTATGTTATGATTTAGAGATTCTGATGGATCCACCTCCATCCATCCCAAATACAGTAGGTGTAATCTTATTTCACTTTTACACCTTACTGTAACTATTTATTGCAATATGTTTCCATTTCAAACTTAATATGTAATGCATTTTTTTTATAATTACCGCTATGCTCACTAGGATAAAAACAAATGGATATGAATAAATTCAGATCATCAGATATGTCATTACGTTATTTCGGATGCTGCAAACATTAACAAAAGGCCCAAACTATCACATCCTGTCGTGAAACAAATGAATACAAATTCATTTGTTGTTTTTGTTATAATTTTTTTCAGATTCGTTGAAATTATTTACTAATGTAAATTGGAGATTTGGATACATCTGAATCTCCTAATAATGAAAAAAGTGTCCAAATTTCGATTCGTAATGAAACAAATCTGACATGTCTACCTTGTGTTTTCAGTGGGAGCGCCAGACAGAAACTTTGTAAAATGAAACTTCTGCAGTCATTATGTGAAGACCTAGTAGTTTCTCCATTGTTCTCCTTCTGGATGTGTCATTTCCATTTGCTCTGACACCCTGCCACGACAGACAGCAACAGCACTGACTGTGAACAGTAGGTAATGTAGATCACCTGAGATTTTGTCTCTATTGTGCTCTTGGTTGTCCAGTGCGTCCCTATGCCTTTAAGGAGGGGTGGGCACCCTCCAGGCATACCTACCCTTAATCTATCCATTATTATATATGTGCTCCAACTTTAGAGGCTCTCAAAATTTATAGAGTTAGGACTGCAGTACACTGGGGTGCTGTGAAGTGGCCTTGCAGCGTACGCATATATTTGCAAATGTGTGCAAACTAAACCACTGGTTTTATTGTGAACTGTAGAAAGGACAATTCAGTTTGTTGCAAGCTGGTTGGTAAGTGAGCTGAGGATTTTTCATTGTTGTTTTTTGACATGCGTCGCCCTTCCATGTGCTCCTTGCTGTACTGGTCAGTTACAGTGTCTTGAAAAAGCATTCATACCCCTTGAAATGTTCCACATTTTGTCATGTTACAACCAAAAATGGGTTTTCAATTTTTTTTACAAATATGTGGAAAACCTGACGTGCATTTGTATTCAGCCCCCTAAGTCAATACTTTGTAGAACCCCCTTTCACTGCAATTACAGCTGCAAGTCTATTTGGGGATGTCTCTACCAGCTTTGAACATCTAGAGTGAAATTTTTGCCCATTCTTCTTTGCAAAATAGCTCAAGCTCTGTCATATTGGATGGAGAGCGTCTGTGAACAGCAATTGTCAAGTCTTGCCACAGATTCTCAATTGGATGTAGGTCTTGACTTTGACTGGGCCATTCTAACACATGAATATGCTTTGATCTAAACCATTCCATTGTAACTCTGGCTGTATGTTTGGGTTGTTGTCCTTATAGGAAAACCTCCGCCCCAGTCTCAAGTCTTTTACAGACAGGTTATCTTCTAAGATTGCCCTGTATTTGGCTCCATCCATGTTCCCATCAACTCTGACCAGCTTCCCTGTCCCTGCTGAAGAAAAACATCCACACAACATGATGCTGTCACCACCATGTTTTACGGTGAGGATGGTGTGTTCAGGGTGATGTGCAGTGTTAGTTTTCCACCACACATAGCATTTTGCTTTTAGGCCAAAATGTTGTCCTGTGGACAGATTCTCCCACCTGAGCTGTGGTTCTTTGCAACTCCTCAAGCGTTACCAGGGGCCTCTTGACTGCTTCACTGATTAATGGTCTCCTTGCCTGGCCTGTCAGTTTAGGTGTATGGCCATGTCTTGGTAGGTTTACAGTTGTGCCATACTTTTTCTATATTTAGATGATAGATTGAACAGTGCTCTGTAAAATGTTCAAAGCTTGGGATTTTTTTTATAACCTAACCCTGCTTTAAACTTCTCCACAACTTTATCCCCGACCTGTCTGGTGTGTTCCTTGGTCTTCATGGTGCTCTGAGAGCTTCACAGAACAGCTGTATGTATACTGAGATTAAATTACACACAGGTGAATTCTATTTACTAATTAGGTGACTTCTGAAGAAAATTGGTTCCACTAGAATTTAGTTAGGGGTATTAGAGTAAAGCGGACTGAATACAAATGCATGCCACATTTTTCAGATATTTATTTGTAAAAAATTTTGAAAACCATGTATAATTTTCCTTCCACTCCACAATTATGTGCCACTTTGTGTTGGTCTATCACATAAAATCCCAATAAAATACATTTAAGTTTTTGGTTGTAACATGAGAAAATGTGGAAAATTTCAAGGGGTATCAATATTTTTTTATAGCACTGTATAGGTTGGGGTGGTTGCCATTTGTTTGTACTGTTGGTTAATTGGTGAGGGGACAAACTGGATACCTTTGCTGCCATTGTGCTCTCGCTGGGTATCCAGTGCGTCCATATACCTTTAAGGAGGGCTGGGCTCCCTCCAGGCATACGCGCCCTTCATTATTATATATTTGCTTCAACTTTGGAGGCTCTCAAAATTTATAGAGTTAGGAATTCAGTACACTGGCCGTGAAGTGGCCCTGCAGCTTACACATATATTTGCAAATGTGTGCAAACTAAACCCCTACCATTAGACAGTAAAGCCATCAAGCGTCTGCTAAGAGATAGGACATGGCTTTTTGTTGATTTGAATACGCAGGAAGAACTGGACTTTATGCATGTAGCTAGCGGTCATTAATTTTGTAGAATGGGCAAACTTCCAATGCAAGTTCGTAAAGCCAAGTTTTGCTAAGCATTGCATGCAGTGGGCCAGTTTGTAAAGATTAGAAGTCTGATGATGGGACAGGCAGGTGGTCAGAAGCTACAGAATGCACTTTGACAAACACAGCAGAATAAAAATAGATTGCCCTTGGCTTTGTGTCAGTCCGTGACAATACACCGGGGTCTTCCGTTGTCATACTTTGCACTAGAGCAGCCATGTGTGAAAAGGGAGTTACAGGATGCGAGAAATGCATTGTACAATCTCTAAAAGTAGAGTAACCGTTTGAGCCATTCAGGCAAAATGCCTAAAGGGTAAAAAATTGCTTCTTCCAAAATTCTGCTTTGATCGCACACTATCTTCGAGATTTACGTGTCCCTGTAGCTGCTCATAATAATAAAATACCTATTTATTGATGCACTTATCTTACCATGTAGGTTTGCTTACAATATGTCTCCATGTACAGTTTTATTCTATTCTCACTAGAATTGTCTCACTTCAGGGCTGCTGTGGAACGAATTAAGTTGCATTTCTGTGAACCTATTCAAGCCAGGATAATGTCAGTATCTCTTACAGTCATTGCACATTGCATATTGCTTTATCTTAGATTTATCCAGCCTCCTCTTTACTTGTTTAGCATCTAAATATAAGAATGCACTTTAGTACAGGACTCCCCCGTATCCTGGACACCTGCTATACTTCATTCTGCAAGGGACCCCTCTGCTTGTTCCTTATATGTAGACGTGTGAGGGCAGCTATAGCTTGGGATGGCAAATACCTGTAATAAACAGTAAGTGAGTTATCATCAAGATGACCCTTTCAATATTTTAGAAATCTCTGTGATTGCAGATGGACAATAATGTATCTGTAGTCAAAAATAGTCTTTGCTTTTGATGTATACAGTATAGGGCTGTTAGAGCTAATGCTGTGTTTTTCTGTTTGTATCCTCTTGGGGTGATTTCTTTTTCAATACATTTTTATTGAGTTATATTCATAAATAAAAAGTATCATCATACAGCTCTTAACATGAGGATAAAAATAAGGAAAATGTACATTATATAGTAATGCACTTATAAGAGTACAAGAAACAACATAGATTATTTATATTGCTGTTAAAGAGCATTATATATATATTGGGTGGCAAAGGTGTTATAGTGTGGTAAGTACCACCAAATTATTCAGTGGATATATGAAAAAGTAATGGACAGCTTATAATAACAATAACAATATATATTTTAACTATATTATTTTTAAAAAATGGGGGGAGGGGTGTATGAGAGACAAAGAGGGGAAGAAAAAAGGAAGACAAAGAAAAAGAAAGAAGAAAAGGAAGAGGAACTGCCAAGAAGGGGGCGACCTATTTAAATGTTTACCCTACAGATTGTATATTATACAATAGATTCCTATCCAAAAGGGTTAAATTTTGGGGCATTCCCACCAAATTTAATAAAGAGTTTTGTATACAAGGAGGGTTTTATTGAAATTTTAACGGTGCCAAGGAACCAAACAGAAAATTGCTTTATAATTAAACATTCTCACATTTTATTGATACATCATTAAAAGAATGTTGTTCAACACAAATTAATTTTTTACATTGTCATACATGATCATGAGTGGTAATGATATGGTATCTGTTTCCAACATGTTTCGCCACTGTCACTAATTCTGCCACCTACAAGGTGCAGGAAGGAAAAGGGAGCTGTGTGGCCACAGGGGATGCACAAAGACCAGGCTATAACAAATAATCATTTATGGATCAATTGTTGGTCAAAAAGCAATGAGCACCAAGCAGTTGTCATCGATCCACAATTAGCTCAATAGTTTAGGGGCATACTCACTGACTCACTGACTGTATTGCTAAGATAGGTTTGAACGAGGGTGCCTGGATTTTGCACCAAAGGCCAAGGCCAACAAAAGTAGGTCTAGAAGGATAAATGTATTGTGTAGGTCATATGTTAAGATTAGACATATATATATATATATATATATATATATATATATATATATATATATATATAAACAAAAAACAAAAGTAAAAAAAAAAATACAGGTCTACCGAGCCGATATCCAAACCTCAGATGGTAACAATGTGTCTAATATATAATGTTAACGTGCAGGATCATGTTGCCTGCAAATGGTTTCCTATAGAGGGAAGAACCCATCGATCCATCAGTGTTGATACATTTTTCCACATCCAGGAAATTAATCATGTAATAAAGTGTGCCCAGAGCCTAACAATCATGGAAGCATTTATCAGAAATAGTAGGGTTAAATGTTTCCAATCTTTGAGGAACCATATACCAACACATAAAAGAATGGATCAAACGATCAAGGGACATCAAACGGCACTCCGCATCGGGATAGAACTGTGTAATCCCCTGTTTCTCTATGATGGCTCAATCAATAAGAGAAACCTCTGATAGGGTATTACCCTTTAAAATGTAGTGAATGAAGATGAAAAAACTACTTACAAAATGCATATCTTGTTAAGATGCAATGTATCAAAAAATGCCACTGGTGCTGGCTCCAGAAAAGCATGGGTGATGTCAGCACAAGCTCCGCCCTGCCCCTACGTATGTTTTGTCAGAATAGACATTGTCAAGGGGATCAGCTTCAATCTTCAATTTATAATTAGATTCCTTGGCTGCAGTATTAGTAGGTAAATGAGCTGTTGTTTCCGAGATTTAGAGCCAATCCTCTTTCTTTAGTGATTCTCCTAAATCATTTTCCCTCCTTACAGGCAAGCTTGCCCTTAATTTATCCACTGCTATTTATGCTCCCACTTGGAGTCTCTCAAAAATATATTTAAGAGTGCGGTACATGAAGGAGCCTTGACATAGGCACTGCACCTTCTTCATACAATATATTACCAAAAGTATTGGGGCGCCTGCCTTTACACGCACCCCAGTCGTAGTCCGTAGGGTTCAATATTGAGTTGGCCAACCCTTTGCAGCTATAACAGCTTCAACTCTTCTGGGAAGGCTGTCCACAAGGTTTAGGAGTGTGTCTATGAGAATGTTTGACCATTCTTCCAGAAAGACATTTGTTGAGGTCCGGCACTGATATTGGACGAGAAGGCCTGGCTCATAGTCTCTGCTCTAATTCATCCCAAAGGTGTTCTATCGGGTTGAGGTCAGGACTCTATGCAGGCCAGTCAAGTTCCTCCACCCCAAACTTGCTTATCCATGTCTTTATGGACCTTGCTTTGTGCACTGCTCCAAATCATTTGGTGGAGGGGGGGATTATGGTGTGGGGTTGTTTTTTAGTTTAGTTCCAGTGAAGGGAACTCTTAAGGCGTCAACACACCAAGACATTTTGGACAATTTCATGATCCCAACTTTGTGGGAACAGTTTGGGGATGGCCCCTTCCTGTTCAAACATGACTGCGCACTAGTGCACAAAGCAAGGTCCATAAAGACAAGCATGAGCGAATTAGGGGTGAAGGAACTTGACTGGCCTGCATAGAGTCCTGACCCCAACCTGATAGAACACTTTTGGGATGAATTAGCGTGGAGACTGCAAACCAGGCCTTCTCGTCCACACCAGTGCCTGACCTCATAAATGCGCTTCTGGAAGAATGATCAAACATTCCCATAGACACACTCCTAAACCTTAAGAGTTGAAGCTGTTATAGCTGCAAAGGGTGGGCAAACGCAATATTGAACACTACAGACTAAGACTAGGATGCCATTAAAGTTCATGTGTGTGTAAAGGCAGACGTCCCAATACTTTTGGTGACATAGTGTATATTTGCAAACTTGTGCAACAAAAACCTCTGTTTTTAACATGAACTGTTATACAGGGTCAATTTGTTTTTTATTTTTTTGCAGGCTAGCTGGTAAGTGTGTTGGAAAATTTTTGTCTGTTTGTGTTGTGCATTGCTCCATGTGCACCTTACTGCAAAGACTAGTTATAAATTGGGGTGGTTGCCAACTTTTTGTATAGCTTGTTCACTGGATTTTTCACGGGGATACATTGGATGCCTCCAGCGGCCACTGCGCTCTTGCTGGGCATGCATTGTGTCCCTGTGCTTTTAAGGAGAATTGGGTTCCCTCCAGGCAAACCTGCCCTTAATGTATCCACTGCTACATATGTTCCAACTTGGAGACTCTCAAAAATATATCTAGGACTGCAGTACACAGAGGCGCCCTGATGTAGGCACTGCAGCTTCTACATAGATTGTGCAACTAAAACCTCTGTTTTTAATGTGAATTGTTAAGGCCCGTACACACGATCGGACTTTTTGACAACAAACATGCAAATTAGCTGTTTCGGAGCAACATCCAACCGTGTGTACGCTCCATTGGACAAACTTTTTCTGTTTCCATCAGACTTTTGTTGGCTGTGCGACAAACTTTCCGGCAACAAAAGTCCGATGGAGCAAAGTCCGATCGTGTGTACACAAAAGCATTAGACAAACTACAGTACGCGGCCGCAAGAATGATTCCAGCGCGAACCCATCGCTCTGGTTCTCGGCGACAGGGTACTATACATCTCGCGCTGGCTGCAATAGGAAAAACACATTTTCCTACTGCGGCGAGCGTGAGAGGGAATTCCCCTCTGGGGGCATACCAGGCCCTTAGGTCTGGTATGGATTTAAAGGGGAACCCCCTACGCCGAAAAAACGGCGTGGGGGTCCCCCCAAAATCCATACCAGACCCTTATCTGAGCATGCAGCCCGGCCGGTCAAGAAAGGGGGTGGGGAGGAGCGAGCGCCCCCTCTCCTGAGCCGTACCAGGCCACATGCCCTCAACATGGGGGGTGGATGCTTTGGGGGAGGGTGGCCCTGCGCCCCCCCCACCCCAAAGCACCTTGTCCCCATGTTGATGAGGACAAGGGCCTCTTTCCGACAACCCTGGCCATTGGTTGTCGGGGTCTGCGGGCGGGGGGGCTTATCGGAATCAGGGAGCCCCCTTTAATAAGGGGGCCCCCAGATCCCGGACCCCCATGTTATGTGAACGAGTATGGGGTACAGCGTACCCCTACCCATTCACCTAGGTAAAAAAGTGTCAATAAATAAAACACACTACACAGGTTTTAAAATTAATTTATTAGGCAGCTCCGGGGTCTTCTTCTGACTTCGGGGGTCTTCTTCCGACTTCAGGGGTCTCTCCGGACTGTGAGGTCATAAGGGGGCATGGTCATGTCATCCTTGACCATGCCCCCTTATGACCTCACAGTTCCAGCATGCCCTGGGACTGTGATGTCATAGGGGGGCGGGGAAAGTCAGCAGAGCTTCTGTTCATTTACTAAACTCTGGAGCAACGCTTTTGCCATGTGCAACTGCACTTTCCAAAGTGCACAGTCTTTTTGCCTTTAGTAAATCAACCCCATAATCAGACAACAATACTGAAGTTGACCAAAGGGTGGTGGTAAAGAGCTGAAAAACCACGTGATTTGGTGAAAGTTGGCTGGAAAAGTCCTGTCGTCTGTATGCAAGACAAACTTCTGGCCAACGCCCTTTGTACAAAAATCCAAGGGAAAGTTTGTACAAAGTCCTATCGTGTGTATGGGGCTTTAGACAGGGTCAATTTGTTCTTTGTGCAGCTGAGCTGGTAAGTGCGCTGGGAATGTTTTGTCTATTTGTGTTGTGCATTGCCCTTCCATGTGCACCTTACTGCAAAGGCTAATTATAAATTGGGGTATTTGTCATCTTTTTGTATACAAAGTTAAATAGGATCTCAGCCTACTTATTATATACATGGTTAACTTACTGTATGCCGCAGTCCTTGTACCCACAAAATATTTTTAAAATGTATGTACAGCCAAAACATTTATTTTTAACTTTTGGATAGAGTAGGTTAGGGTTTTATTGCCAACTTTGTTCCCACTAGGTTGATGGCCATTGTCAGAAAAACAGGAATTCATGGGAAATCCTCAATCTTAGTTTTCACCAGAACAGGATACATTTTCCAGTTTTTGTGGTTGTCTGTTAATGGATGATGGTTACATCACCTGAAACAGGAGTCATTTTTTGTTCACCTTTTGTTTATTATTTTAGCCCATTAAAGTCAAGTGACAGCTGACACCAATACAGGACATGGGAGAATCTGACTGAGGAGGACAGATGGTCAATATACATTTTATAATCAAGAGAAGGAGAAAGCTATTAATTATCCAAGAAAGAAAATACAATTGGCATGGAGTTTTAAATGAATGGAATACTGAATAAAATGCACTGTATGTATAGCCAAAACATTTATTTTTAACTTTTGGATGGAGTAGGCTAGGTTTTTGTTTGTGTTCCCCTGTCCTTGTGGCCATTGTAAGAGAAATAGGAATTGATGGGAAATCCAAACTCTTATGCCCTGTACACACGGTCGGATTTTCCGATGGAAAATTTGTGATAGGACCTTGTTGTCGGAAATTTCGACTGTGTGTAGGCTCCATCACACATTTTCCATAGGAATTTCCGACACACAAAGTTTGAGAGCTTGCTATAAAATTTTCCGACAACAAAATCCATTGTCGGAAATTCTGATCGTGTGTACACAAATCCGACACACAAAGTGCCACGCATGCTCAGAATAAATTAAGAGACGAAAGCTATTGGCTACTGCCCCGTTTATAGTCCCGACATACGTGTTTTACGCCACCGCATTCAGAACGATCGGATTTTCCGACAACTTTGTGTGACCGTGTGTATGCAAGACAAGTTTGAGCCAACATCCGTCGGAAAAAATCCATGGATTTTGTTGTCGGAATGTCCGATCAATGTCCGACCGTGTGTACAGGGCATTACAGTTGTAACCAAAATAGGAGAGGGTAAATTTTCCAGTAGGGACACCTGTTCTAAAGACAATTGTCCAAGTGGGAAAATTTTCTTTAAATGTTGCGCCTCCAGGACAGGGAGTAAAGGAAAATGTTCCCAAAAAATAAGCTGATAGGAGTTAAAACACCATATACTGAACTCCCATTCGTTCTAAAGTGGGAAAAATACCTCTGTACCTCATTCTCCAAAAATGTCTGGAGAACATGTTTCATTTTCATGCATAAACCCTTAATGTCCTCTTATTTTAAGAAAAGGAGCTACAAGATAGTGTCACTATGGTATTGTACCCCGGTTGATCTTCATTTACACATCTACATGTACCCCTCATCCCTTAGCACACGTTGAAGATGCATGGAAGACTAGGGCTCTTACCTCTATATTTGGTGGGGTTGTCGCCTGATTTAGCGGTTTTGGCAGAAAATATTTGCCTCTATATGCCTTTATAACCCTATCTGATAGTCAGGCTTCCCCTGCAGTTATCCTTTCGTTGATGATTACTGGATCCATTTCAAAGGTCAAAAAGAGCATCCTAAGGCACTGTCTTTTAGCAGCCCGGTTTGCCATTTCCCACCATTGAAAAACTACTCCTACTCCTCACCTTCTGAAATGGGCCCAGATACTCAACAACATCATAGCAATGAAAACTATGGTGGCAGAAGGCAGTCCTGATCCTGAAAAAATTTGTTCTACGTGGACTTGTTGGTGGGCCTATAGTACCTCTGCTGCGTTTGGAGCCTTAGTTTCACAGTAACTTTTTCATTCTCTCCCACATCTATGGTACCTTTGAGCATTTTCTGAACCATTAAATTCACCCCCCCCAATCAATACCCAGCCCTTCTTCCTTGTCCTGTAGCCTTAAATATGTTATAGGTTTACTATTTTGACCTCTTCTGTTATTGAAATGTTAGCTACAAATCGACTACAATGTACCATGTACTTTTTTTTTTCCAGTTTTTGCACGTTCTTCTTGCTTCTTCTTATCCTGTGTTACAGTTACAGTATCTCACAAAAGTGAGTACACCCCTCACATTTTTGTAAATATTTTATTATATATTTTAATGTGACAACACTGAAGAAATGACACTTTGCTACAATGTAAATTAGTGAGTGAACAGCTTGTATAACAGTGTAAATTTGCTGTCCCCTCAAAATAACTCACTAGACATGTGCACTGCTGAAAAATTTGTTTGTATGTTTCATTCGTTTTTTTCGGAAATTCGGAATTCAACAATTCAGAAATTCGAAAATCCGAAAATAAGAAAGAACAAAAATTTTAAATAATAACTAACTAACTTATAATAACTTAACTACTACTAACTATTAATTCATAGGTATTGGAATTTCCTGTCAAATTTGTCTGTTAGTGAACGTAACGAATACGAATTTATCTGAAGTTACGAATTATCCAAAATAAAGAATGCCACATCTAAACAAATGGAACAGAAAGAAATAATAATAAATAATAATAATAATAATACGTTTTTGTTATTATTATTAATTTGTTACATTCCATTCATTTAGATAAGGCATTCGTTATTACGGATGATTCGTAACTTCAGATAAATTCGTATATGTTACGTTCACTAACAACCAAATTTGAAAGGAAATTCCAATACCTATAATTTAATAGTTAGTAATAGTTAAGTTATTATTAGTTAGTTATTATTTCAGATTTTCAAATTTTCAGGTTTTTGAATTTTCGGATTTTCATTCTTACTTTTGGATTTCTGAATTTCGAATTTCCAAATTTTGGAATTTCCGAATTTCTGAAAAATTCAGAAATTCCGATATTTCCGAATTACGAATTTGTCTAAATTCATTAAAAAACTAATTTGGAACTAAATAAATTGCACATGTCTACACACACTATGGAATCAATTAATCAATGGATCACAGTTAACAAAAACATTATAATGAAACTACATAATATGATATAACATGATATAAAAAAGAAGATCAACAGGTGTAACAACATTTTTTTTCCTTATAGGATTCCCAATCGATTGACACAATCTGTGAAGTGTGGGAATGTTGTTACAGATGTAACCTGTTGATCTTCTTGTTCTGGTATTATATCATGTTATATCATATTATGTCGTTTCATTATAATGTTTTTGTTAAGACCCCATTCACACAGGGACGACTTGTCAGGCGACCTAGTCGCCTGACATGTCGCCTCCCGTTCTGTACTATGGAGCCGTTCTAAGGGGAGCGACGCAAGTCGCTCCGACTTAGAAAAAGGTTCCTGTACGACTTCGGGGGCGACTTGGGGCGACTTGCATAGACTTCTATGCAGAAGTCGTTTTGCAAGTCGCCCAGGCATTCGTTTGCAGGTCGCCTCGCTGAGGCGACCTGCAAGTCGTGTTGCCCCTGTGTGAATGGGGTCTAACTGTGATCCATTGATTAATTGATTCCAGACACACTGTTTGATTGCTTAATAGATTGCAGATGAGTTCTTTCTATATAAATTGTACCTTGTATGTGGTCATTCATAGGCATGAAGTTTTGAAGAAGGGTGTGATCTGTACTAGCCCGAAACCATTACTACTATGGCTGCCTGTGTACAGTACTTTGGATGTTTTAATCTTTTCATTAAAACACTTTTTGTGCAGCAATCCCACTTGATTTTTTTCTATCTATCTAGTACATTTTTAGCTACTGCTATTGATCGTACTATCTCATTCCTGTACTGTGAAAATGTGTTGAATAAAAATATATTTTACTAAAAAAACACATTCTACTTATCTAAAAAAAAAAGAGGTTTGGACATACATGTACATTAGTTGCAGTCTCACAAGAGAGAGTCTCCCAGACATGTATAAAACCTTAGCACAATCAATAAAAAAAAAAAAATGAAACTCTTCCACTATATATGCGTTTTTACAAACAGAACATAGACAGAGCTAACACTGTCTGAGCCTACCTTGAGGAAGAACCTATTTTCAATAGTCGGGACTATATAGCAACCAGGAACTGTTCAGACAATGATAATACTAACATATGTAATGTGTAGTCTACTGTGCTGCGACCAGCAGTATGTAAAGTACAACAATAAGGGTTGTATATCATATAGCACAGCATACACGGTATGGTGATCAGTAATAATTACTTACTTCTGACCTCTGAACTCAGTATGATATGCTGTATGTTGCACACTCCTAACAGGTGCCCACCCAGCATACAGATAGCAAATGTGTGTATAAGGCAGAACTATAATTCCATGAAACTTTCCAAAATGTCACCACTAACAACCCCACCAGCAAAATCATTTTGCACCCTCAAGAAAAAAAAAAAAAGAAACTATCCCCCCAAATCAGACCCCTAATGAACTCCTTCCTGTAACATACCCCCCTTCCCTTAAGCACACCCCCCTGTCAAAAATCCCCCCTCCATTACAAGCAAAATATGCCCCCCAAAAGCAAACTCCCTAATTCGCCCCCCCAGCAAAAATCCTCCTCATCAAACTGGTCCATCTACAAGAATCCCCTATCAGCAAAGCCCCCCTCCACAAGAAAATACCCCACCCCCCATCAGAACTCTCCCCATTGAAGAGCACCTACCACAAGTAAATACTGGCAGCAAAAAGCTACTTCCCGCATAACCATCCCCTCCACAGACATACCTAGCAAAGAGCTCCGCCCCAACAGAACACGGCTTCCCCCATCCTACACAGCAGAATTACCCTCCCTAGCAAAGAGTTCTTCCCCAACAGGACCCCGCTTCCCCCATTCCACACAGCAGAATTACTCTCCCTAGCAAAGAGTTCCTCCCCAACAGGACCCTGCTTCCTCCATCCCACACAGCAGAATTACCCTCCCTAGCAAAGATTTGCTCCCCAACAGGTCCCCACTTCCCCCATCCCACACAGCAGAATTACCCTCCCTAGCAAAGGGCTCCTCCCCAACAGGACCCCGCTTCCCCCATCCCACACAGCAGAATAACCCTCCCTAGCAAAGGGCTCCTCCCCAACAGGACCCCGCTTCCCCCATCCCACACAGCAGAATTACCCTCCCTAGCAAAGAGTTCCTCCCCAACAGGACCCCGCTTCCCCCATCCCACACAGCAGAATTACCCTCCCTAGCAAAGAGTTCCTCCCCAACAGGACCCCGCTTCCCCCATCCCACACAGCAGAATTACCCTCCCTAGCAAAGGGCTCCTCCACAACAGGACCCCGCTTCCCCCATCCCACACAGCAGAATTACCCTCCCTAGCAAAGAGTTCCTCCCCAACAGGACCCCGCTTCCCCCATCCCACACAGCAGAATTACCCTCCCTAGCAAAGGGCTCCTCCCCAACAGGACCCCGCTTCCCCCATCCCACACGGCAGAATAACCCTCCCTAGCAAAGGGCTCCTCCCCAACAGGACTCCGCTTCCCCCATCCCACACAGCAGAATTACCCTCCCTAGCAAAGAGTTCCTCCCCAACAGGACCCCACTTCCCCCATCCCACACAGCAGAATTACCCTCCCTAGCAAAGAGTTCCTCCCCAACAGGACCCCGCTTCCCCCATCCCACACAGCAGAATAACCCTCCCTAGCAAAGGGCTCCTCCCCAACAGGACTCCGCTTCCCCCATCCCACACAGCAGAATTACCCTCCCTAGCAAAGAGTTCCTTCCCAACAGGACCCCACTTCCCCCATCCTACACAGCAGAATAACCCTCCCTAGCAAAGATTTGCTCCCCAACATGACCCCACTTCCCCTATCCCACACAGCACAATGACCCTTCCTAGCAAAGGGCTCCTCCCCAACAGGACCCCGCTTCCCCCATCCCACACAGCAGAATGACCCTCCCTAGCAAAGGTCTCCTCCCCACAAGAACATTTTTTGCTAGGCATATAAACTTATCTGAAAACTAATATATGTGTTGCTGATCATCAATTTCCCAGTGTTCCAATTTAAAACAAAACTTGCACCATTTAAAACAAAACATGCACCATTGAAAAAAATGTTTGTCCCTCATTTTGGTCTGATCTATATAGTTGTATATAAAATGCATTTTTTTTCTTTCAAAAAGTATTCCCTAGTGCTAAACCTTTCCTCCAATTTTTAAAATTGCTGCATTTGTACATTTCAAAAGCAAATATAAAGAAATAGTAGTAGTAAAAAAATGCCTTGTGGATTTAATTAACCTTTTTTTTGGTTAATTCTCCTTTAGGGTGGTGTGGCAGGGGGCTTGTCCTATGCCTACATACGTTTGCAAGTAGGTGTCCCTCATTCCCATCTCAAAATGTTGGGAGGTATGATCACCATTGTCCACCCTATGTAGCTACTTCCTTTGAATTTTTCTTTATTAGTGGGGGAGAGCTTTTAGTGTACAGTCCAAATACAGACCTCATGTACAGCACAGTAGAGAGCGGGGGGAATGTTCCTCCTCCTGGGCTTCTCCTCGGCTGTGCCATATATCACATCAGAGCCAGGGCTGAGCCTAGGAGTTTGCAGGGGGACATGCCCTGGGCTGGGTGCCTGGTGTTAGTGATGCCCATGCTAATGCCAAGAAATGTAGAAGGCTTTGCAAATGTATTTTTTTATTTGCTTACTAGGTTCTGTGGTATCATGGAGGCACCCAGTATAAATTGTTTAAATGCATAAAAAACGGATATTATACAAGTAATGAAAATTATATAAACAATCTGTTAATAAACTTGTAAATAAAAAAAGAAATACTGGTGAAAAACCATTATACTTTCACCTGAAAAGAGATCTAACAAGCTGAAAACGTCTAGTATTTTCAGAAGAATCCTCCTTTATGTTGTCACAGGATGCAAAAATAGATGAAATGTTTGCCTATTATAAATGTATTGTACTAATTATGTGCTGTTTTTTATCAAGGTCATTGGTTTTCATAAATGTAACTCAATAATTTTGATCCATACGATGGGTAAAAAATAGACTTTGTATGTCAGGGCAATTGTGGTTGTCTGTTAATGAATGATGGTTACATCACGTGAAATGTTCACCTTTTTCTGTTCACCTTTTGTGTATTATTTTAGCCCATTAAAGTCAAGTCACAGCTGACACCAACACAAGACGCAAGAGAATCTGACCGAGGAGGACAGATGATCAATATACATTTTATGATTAAGAGAATGAGAAAGCTATTGATTACACAATAAAGAAAATAAAATTGGCATGGATTTTTAAATTAACAGAATGAGACAACTATTGATTTGCTGTTTGTGGGAATTAAACTGTTATCAATAGTATGGATTAAGCTCCTTGGAAAGTAGTGGAGAAAAAAATATGTTGCTTCAATATTGACACCTACATATATTCTGATTTTTGCTGCATTTACTTGAATGAAAAAGTGGGCTTAGAGGTATAACTGATGTACACTCACCGGCCACTTTATTAGGTACACCTTGCTAGTATGGGGATTGGACCCCCTTTTGCCTTCAGAACTGTCTTAATTCTTTGTGGCATACATCCAACAAGGTGTTGGAAACATTCCTCAGAGATTTTGGTCCATATTGACATGATTGCATCACGCAGTTGCAGATTTGTCGGCTGCACATTCATGATGCGAATCTCCGTTCCACCACATCCCAAAGGTGATCTATTGGATTGAGATCTGGTGACTGTGGAGGACATTGGAGTACAGTGATCTCATTGTCATGTTCAAGAAACCAGTGGTGAGATGATCTGAGCTTTGTGACATGGTGCATTATCCTGCTGGAAGGAGCCATCAGAAGATGGGTACACTGTAGTCATAAAGGGATGGACATGGTCAGCAACAATACTCAGGTAGGGCGTAGTGTTTAAACAATACTCAATTGGTACTAAGGGGCCCAAAGTGTGCCAAGAAAATATTTCCTACACCATTACACCACCACCACCAGTCTGAACCGTTGATACAAGGCAGGATGGATCCATGTTTTCATGTTGTTTACGCCAAATTCTGACCCTACTATCTGATAGTCGCAGCTAAAAATCGAGACTCATCAGACCAGGCAACATTTATCCAATCTTCTACTGTCTTTTTGGTGACCCTGTGCGAATTGTAGCCTAAAATTTCTTTCTTCTTAGCTGACAGGAATGGCACCCAGAATGACCGTCTGCTGCTGTAGCCCATCTGCTTCAAGGTTCGAAGTGTTGCGTGTTCAAAAATGGTATTCTGCATACCTTGGTTGTAATGAGTGGTTATTTGAGTTACTGTTGCCTTTCTATCTGGAACCAGTCTGCCCATTCTCCTCTGACATCAACAAGGCATTTTCCTCCACACAACTGCTGCTCACTGGATATTTTCTCTTTTTTGGACCATGCTCTGTAAACCCTAGAATTGGTTGTGCGTGAAAATCCCAGTATATCAGCAATTTTTTAAATATTCAGACCAGCCCCTCTGGCACCAAGGGGTGGATCGGGGGGGTGGGGTGGGGGTGCAATGGGGCAATTGCCCCCCCAGAAATTAGTTGCGGGTGAGTGAGTGGGCGGGCGAGCGAGTGATATGGCAAAGTACTAATGCGCTACCAACAGTGTATCAATACAAATAAAGTGCTAATTAATAAAGTGCATACATATAAAGTGCTAAATGAAAAAAAGCAGCTAAACTTCTATAGTGTAACCAACACCTCTAAAAATGTATATCGTGTAGTGAAGTAGCGCTAATATAGCACATCAACAACAAAACAAAACAAAAAAAAAAAAACAAGGAATTTCTCAGATGCTCATGGCAAATATAAACTCATATAAAAGTGTTCAAAGTCCTAAAAGTTGCATCCCATAATATATATCCGAGCAATAATGCAATGAAATCCAGTAAAGTGTATCACATAAAACTAAACTAAAAGTAAATTGTTTCCCAGGAGTAATCAGCATCCAAAAAAATCAGGTGACTCAGAGAGATGATCAGTTCCAAAGTGAAAAATATAAATCAGAGTAGATAACCGAAGAGACAAGGGGGATAAGGACAGGTGAAAGAGTCCAAATTAAAGATGTAAGATGGTAAACATGTCTTTCTGCAATCCTCCCCCAGTAGTGCTAGCCTCTCACCTTATAGATAGACCCCAACGGGTCTAATGGGGCAACAGTAAACGACCAGACTGTTGTTGAAGCTTTCCTCCTTTGTTGTAACTTTTTCTCCGGTCTCCACGGTCCTTTCCTAGAAAAAAGTTTCTCCCAATCCGCAAGATAGAAGATAAAAAAGAAGGCTCCCCATAGTGTAGTAGGTTTAAAGTTTCAAAAGTAATTTATTAAAAAAATCTAAAAACTCCTTTACAATAAAAATGGCAACAGCAGGCCAGGCAGCAAAAAAAGAGTCAAACAAATGAAAAGACTTCCGGTCACGGCCGTAACGGAAGTGACGTCACCAAGCTCCTCCCGACTAGTTGCGTCACAACACACGTGACTTCATCAAGGGTATCAAATATCCTGATACCCTTGACAAGGATGGTGAGTAACAAACTGGTGACTATATTCTCAGCAGCATTCTCCTTCTCATCCCATGTGAGAGCAACCAACAAGACCTTAACCTAGATCATAGGTGTGCCGGATGTGCCTGTGCACACCCTAATCACCCTGTGCAGTACTGATTCCCTCAGATTCCTGGTGCTCTGGTTTCCCCCCTGCAGTGCTGCCAGCGTCCCTCCTCTCCCCCTGGCTGCTGCGGGGGTTGTTTGATTATGAGCGGGGGAAGGGGCCGGTAAATATTTAATTTCCCGTCCCTTTTTCTTTTCCTTTTGAATGAACACAGTGAATGATCTGTATCGATCACTCCTGTGTTCATTCTTAAGTGAAGTATAGTAAGCTATGCTGCTCAGCACAGAGCACTTCTCATTCCTTCACTGTCCCATACAGCTGACGCTGCACAGAACAGGACAGGAGAAGATCTGTCCTCAGTCCCTTCCTCCCTTCTCAAAAGTGAGACATCAGGGGTCCGTTAAACCACTTCAGCCCCATAAGGTTTACCTCTTCAGGACCAGGCCATTTTTTGCTATACGGCACTGCTTTACTGTAACTGACAACTGTGCGGTTGTGCGATGCTGTACCCAAATGGAATTTATGTCCTTTTTCCCCACAAATAGAGCTTTCTTTTGGTGGTATTTGAACACCTCTGGGGTTTTTTATTTTTTGCGCTATAAACAAAAAAAAAAGCGAATTGTGAAAAAAAAAAAAAAAAACAATATTTTTTTACTTTATGTTATAAAACATACCCAATAAAAAATGTAAACAATCTAATTTCTTCATCAATTTAGGTCAATTTGTATTCTTCTACATATTTTTTTTTTGAAATCCCAATAAGTGTATATTGATTGGTTTGCGCAAAAGTTATAGCGTCTACAAACTATGGGATAGATTTATGGACTTTTTAATTTTTTATTGTTTTTACTAGTAATGACGGTGATAAGCGTTTTTAAGCAGGACTGCAAAATTGCGGCAGACAAATCTGACACTAAGTGACACTTTTTGGGGACCATTGACACTAATACAGTGATTGGTGCTAAAAAAATGCACTGTCACTGTATAAATGACACTGGCAGGGAAGGGTTAACAAGGGGGTAATCAAAGGGTTAAGTGTGCTCCTAGGGAGTGATTTCTAACTGTGTGGGGGATGGACTGACTGGAGGAAGAGAGATCTCTATGTTCCTGATTAACAGGAACACAAGATCTCTCTCTCTCCCTCTCTGACAGAACTGTGGTCTGCCTTATTTACATAGGCAGACCGTCGTTCTGCCTCTCCTATGAACGATCGCTGGGTCCTGGCGGCCACCAGACCCGCTGATTGGCTCCCACTGTGTTCAATCACAGCGGGAGCGTGTTAACCCTTGCGTGTTAACCAGGGCAGGACTTAGGGTGGTGGGGGCCCCTGGGCTTGAGTCACCTTCGGCCCTACCTTCTATACATTACTTTAAACCTTTAGTTTTCTTTTAAGCGATCCACTCTGATACCGTTTATCCGCCATTACATCACTGTCTAATGCAGACAGGTTTTCCCAATGGCAGTAAACGAGTCACTACGTAACTGCCAATAACCAATCAGCAAACCTCAAGATAAGAGTTTAAGGAATTTTAAGGAAAAAAATTATCATCAATGCAGCCTTGCACAGCGTCCATCTGCATGCTTGCCCAGTGACATTGCAGCCTTATCAGTGTCATTTGCAGCCTTGCAGCCTTGTGAATGTCATTTGCAGCCTTGCAGCCTCCATCTGCAGCCTTATCAGTGTCCATCTGCAGCCTTGTCCGTGTCATTTGCAGCCTTGCAGCCTCCATCTGCAGCCTTATCAGTGTCCATCTGCAGCCTTGTCTGTGTCATTTGCAGGCTTGCCCAGGCTGCAGTTATACTGTAGTGACATGTCAATGTCACTGCAGTTTCAATATTTCGCCGCTGAGATACACAGAGCTGGTCCTGTGTATCTCGGCTCCTGTTGGCTCGCAGTCCCGCCCAGTCCCGCCCTGTGATGGACATAACACAGGTCCAATGGCAGGACTAGGCCTGACTGTGAGTGGAGCCGAGCGCCGCCGATATACATACATAGCCGAGTGTACTCGGCTAGCTCCACTCACAGTCACGCCCAGTCCCTGTGTTATGTCAATCCTAGGGTGGGACTAGGTGTGACTGTAAGCCGAGTATAGCCGAGTACACTCGGCTGGGGCCCGCGGGGCCCCCTATTGGGTGGGGCCCATGGGCTTGAGCCCAGTCAAGCCCAATGGTAAGTTTGGCCCTGGTGTTAACCCTTGCCTACCAAACAGTACCACTCGTGCTTGACAACTTTAACTAAGAAGTGCAAACACAATTAACCCAGGAAAGAAAATACACCCCACACAGTAAGCCCTAGTTCACATTGATGCCATTTGGCCTGCGATTTGACATTCCGGCAATGGCACCGGCCGAATCGGTGCGGTGCCACACTGATTCCCAAAAGTAGTTTCTGTACTACTTTTGGTGATTTCGGGGTGCGATTTCCAGGGCAGGAACACGTACAGATGTCTCTGAAATCGCCCCTGAAGTCGGGACTGACATGCGCGAATGAAATCGTGCGAATTCAGCCGAATTTCATTCCCGTAGTCAGTGTGAACCAATGCTAATACCTCAGTAAGCACTTGCAAGGGTGGATTTTATTCCTTTTCATTGAGTTGGGCTTTAAAAGGTACAAATCTCACCTTCCTCCTGTAGAATCCTCTTCCAGTTCTACCTTGGTTGATTACACATACTGTAAGAGCTGGCACCTGTCAAACACATAACCAATTGATAAAAAAATTATTTTACTGCAAAATCTTTAAATAAATTAGCCTCTAATTTATGATTCCATGTGGAACGATGTGGTTCTGCTTAGGTGAGGTTTGCAAGAGAAAAAAAGCAATCTGTCTACCTAATTAGCTAAGAACAGAAACAGCTTATTACTTGAAGAGGAGGTGCACCCACCGCTGAAAAAATTAAAAGCCAGCAGCTACACATACTGCAACTGCTGACTTTTAATAATCGCACACTTACCTGTCCTGGAGTCCAGTGATGTTGGCCTGGCAGCTGATGTTTCCATCATCTGTCGGGTGCATGCCGCCTTTATTGCGAGTAAGGGAACCCGGCAGTGAAGCCTTACTGCTTCACGCGGCTGAGGAACCCTACTGCGCATGTGCGAGGCTCCGCTCCTCTCTCCTACTGGCCCAGCAGCCGGGGAAGGAGGGAGCCCGGGTGGTGACGTCAATACCCGCGGCTGAGGCTCCGGAAGTAGGAACAGGATACTTGTGAATAACAGGTATCCTGTCCCTCCTCCCTCCCGAAATAATGCCAAATGTGGCACTGGAGGGGGGGGAGGAGTACAACGAGCGGAAGTTCCACTTTTGGGTGGAACTCCACTTTAAAGTGCTACTAAACCCAGGAGCCTGCATTCACTATATCTGGTCTCCCGCAGTACACAGAACATGGAAATAAATTTATTTTAGTAAATATAAACTGCTAAATACCTTTTCTCATCAGCAGTATGCAGTCTTGTGACTTTTATCAGTGTCTGGTTAAAGCTTGTAGGAGATTTCATTCTACTCTGTCTTATGAGTCTGCAGGGCCCCTGACCCTCTGTCTGGACAGTGCTGATTGGCCCTGTGCCAATCACATGAACCCTCCCAAGAAAAAAAAAATGGGTAAGTTGGGAGATGATCCTTTACCCCTACTGAAAATGACCACCCACACTAGTGCAGTGAAGATGCAATCAAGTTATTCAAAGGGACCAAAACCTTGAGTTAAAAGTAAATATTTGTTTTTTTTACAATGTTACAAAATTTTTAATGGTGCCTATATTTTAAAGCAGTAGTAAAGCAGTACAAAGCAAGCATTTATTATATTGCAACTTACCAATTCTTAGATGTGATGTCTACATTAGGTTTCTTTTTTAGGCTCTCTTTCTTCTATTTTCATCTGGTGATCCTGCAAATAAGTCTGTTGTTTTTCAAAAGAACCAGCTCTCTCGCAGATGCATCCGTTTACAGGGATAGGACTAACCATTTAAAACTAGCAGCTGTGCTTACACTGATCAGCTTTTATTTATTTATGTAAAATCTTTATGCCAAAAGGAAAAAGCTGTTTGCTGTAACTGATTATAAGGTGTTAGCTGGAGTTTGGCTTCAGTTTGTTAGTGAATCCGCTGGTACATTTAATATCCCTTCCCCTCCCCCAGACTAATAATGCTGCTGTCTGCTGTGCCCCTGTGTTCCTTCATCCAGACTGGGGGCACTTTAATACAGGAGGTGTGGTACTAGCCAGATCACCAGGTGAAAACAAAGGGACAAAAGCCTAAAAAAGAAAACAAATGCAACCACTACATCTAATGATTGGTAAACTGCAATATATTACATTGTTGGTTTTGGGTTTAATACCACTTTAATTTGACCGATTAGGGATAAGGTCTACTTTGACTTTACACACAGTATGTCACACAGCAATTTTTCAAACTAAATTTTTTGGGAAAAAATACACTTTAACCACTTGCCGACCGCCTCACGACGATGTACGTCGACAGAATGGCACGGGCAGGCATATGGGCGTACCTGTACATCCCTGCCCCCCAGCCAGCAGGCGGAGGGCCCGATCGAGCACCCCCCGTGGTGCCTGTGGCAGTCGGCTTCGTTCCAGGAGCGATCCGTGCTGAGGGGGAGGCCACCGATACATGGCCACCCCCTGGCGATCGCTCCTGACGAATGAGAAGCTTCCTCTGCTTCTGAAACTGTAAACAGAAGCAGAGAAAGTGATGTAATCTCTCCTCGTGCAGCCTTTTCGTTCCGGAGCCCGAGGAGAGAAGACATCACAGTTACACCAACAGAACACTAACACCAGCACACGTAGGCACACAAATCACCCACCAATCACCCCCCCTGCACCCCCTGTCAACCCCTGTCACAGTGACATCAATAGCAGTTTTCATTTTTTTACTGATCCCTGCATTGGTGTCATTTTGTGACTGTTATAAGTGTTAGGGCAATTAGTGGTAGGCCCCTTTAGGTCTAGGGTACCCCCCCTAACCCCCCCCCTAATAAAGGTTTGACCCCTTGATCACCCTCCAGTTAACTCTTTCACCCCTTGTTGCCAGTGTCACTAATCGATCATTTTTCTGATCGCCATATATGTGTCACGTGTGACGCTAGTTAGCCTGTTAGTTATTTAGAATCACCGTCAGCGTTTTATAGCGTCAAATACCCCCATATACTACCTATTAAAGGTTTTAGCCCCCTGATTGCCCCCTAGTTAAACCTTTCACCAGTGATCACCATATAAGTGTTACGGGTGACGCTGGTTAGTTAGTTTGTTTTTTATACCCGCCGTTTATTACCCAATAAAGGTTTAACCCCCTGATCGCCGGCGGGTGATATCAGTTAGGTTTTAGGGTAAGTTAGGGTCTGCGTCGCCACAGTCAGTGTCAGATTAGTGCCAATAGCGCTAACACCCTCACACGCAGCATACACCTCCCTTAGTAGTGTAGTGTCTGAACGGATCAATATCTGATCTGATCAGAACTATATTAGTGTCCCCAGCAGTTTAGGGTTCCCAAAAATGTAGTGTTAGCAGGATCAGCCCAGATACCTGCTAGCACCTGCATTTTGCCCCTCCGCCCAGTCCAGCCCACCCAAGTGCAGCATTGATCGATCACTGTCACTTACAAAACACAACACACATAACTGCAGTGTTTGCAGAGTCAGGCCTGATCCCTGCGATTGCTAACATTTTTTTTGGTAGCATTTGATACCGTTGCTGACAGCCTAGGAGCTTTTTTTCCTGTGAGTCTCACTAGTGTACCAGTAAATTTAGAGCCCAAAATGGCAAATCGAAGGTACAGTAGTGAAGAGGCCTACACGTTTCTGAGCATGACAGATAGTGAAGAAGAAGTCACTCATCTGTCAGATTCAGGCTCAGAATACGAACCTGTAGACAGCAGCGGCTCCATGACAGATAGCTCTGACGACGGAGTTGTGGTCCCTGCCAAGGTCAGGCGTACCAGACCCCGAACTTCTGCTGTTGTTCAGGTGCAAGAACCGCAGGGCTCTCGTATGGAGCAGAGAAGTACTAGTGCCGCTCATCCTTCTGGTGAACTGGCAAGCACCAGTGACCTAGTACACCCTGGTCGTACATCCAGCATACCTCCCAACAGTCCCGGATTGGGCGGGACTGTCCAGCATTTGCACCTTTGCCCCGCAGTCCCGGAGTACAGGGGCTTTGTCCCAAATTACCCCATGCAGAGCAGGACCTGCAGCAGTATAATGTATCATCTAGCACAGCCAGGGATTGGTGGGCAAGCCAGGGATTGATGGGCCAGCCAGGGATTGGTGGGCGAGCCAGGGATTGGTGGGCGAGCTGGCAGGGGTAAGGCTGCAATGAGGGAAAGTGCAGCTGTCAAATTCAGCCTTTGATGTTGGGGATGGGCGGGCTGATATTCGCTTTCAGCCTCCTGGCTCCACCCCACAAACAGAATGCCACCCTGCCCCTCCCTGACGCCGCTCACCACACAGCACAACCCTGCCCCTCCACCTGACTCTGGCCACCAGAGAGGGACACCCGACCCCTCCTCCTGACTCTGGCCAATAGAGAGTGGCACCCTGTCTCTCCCCCTGACTCCACCCACCACAAAGCACAACCCCTAACCCTCCACCTGACCTCAGGCCACCAGAGAGCGGCACCCTGCCCCTCCTCATGACTCCACCCACCACAGAGCGGCACCCGACCCCTCTTGCTAACCCCGGCCACTAGAGAGCGACACCCTGTCTCTCCTTCTGACTCCGCCCACCACAGAGCGGCACCTGGCCCCTCCTCCTGACTCCCCCCACCATAAAGCATTGGTCTTCCAGTGACATGAGCGGACCGGTGAGGTTGGTGCTCCAAGGCAGACTGAGGAGGGTGGATGCCGAGGCCCCCAGGAGGGCCAAGAGTAATGTGGCGGCCCCCACGGTGTGGAGCCAGATCCTCACCCTGCAGGCTATGAACTCCAGGTGCGGGCAGTGGAGTACGCTGTGAGGGGGCCCATCATCACTAAGACTGGGCAGATCGATAGAGAACTGCAGAGGGTGAGTGGCAACAACTGCCAGCATGGCCTGAGTGACAGGGGGACTACAACTGCCAGCATGGCCTGAGTGACAGGGGGACTACCACTGGCAGCATGGTCTGAGTGACAGGGGGACTACAACTGCCAGCATGGCCTGAGTGACAGGGGGACTACAACTGCCAGCATTTACTGAGTAACAGGGGGACTACAACTCCCAGCATGGCATGAGTGACAGGGGGACTACAACTCCCAGCATTTACTGAGTAACAGGGGGACTACAACTGCCAGCATTTACTGAGTGACAGGGGGACTACAACTCCCAGCATTTACTGAGTGACAGGGAGACTACAATCCCTAGCATGGCCTGAGTGACAGGGGGACTACAACTCCCAAGGTGGTCAGGGTGACCAGGAACTACAACTCCCAGCATATCCTGAGTTACAGGGAAATTAAAAGTTCCTGTATGAATAGGTTAACAAGGGATTGTATGCACTCCTGAACCTCGCACTCTGTATGTAATGCACTCCTGAACCTTGCACTGTGTATGTAAAGAACTCCTGAACCTCACACTCTGTACATAACACACTCCTGAACCTCACACTCTGTATGTAACGCACTCCTGAACCTCACACTCTGTACATAACACACTCCTGAACCTCACACTCTGTATGAAACGCACTCCTGAACCTCACACTCTGTATGTAACGCACTCCTGAACCGCACACTCTGTACGTAACGCGCTCCTGAACCTCGCACTCTATACGTAAAACACTCCCGAACCTCACACTCTGTACATAATGCATTCCTGAACCTCACACTCTGTACGTAATGCATTCCTGAACCTCACACTCTATACGTAACATACTCCTGAACCGCACACTCTGTATTTAACGCATTCCTGAACCTCACAGTCTATACGTAATGCACTCCTGAACCTCCCACTCTATACGTAACGCACTCCTGAACCTCACACTCTGTATGTAATGCACTCCTGAACCTCGCACTCTGTACATAACGCGCTCCTGAACCTCGCACTCTGTGCGTAACATGCTCCTGAACCTCGCACTCTGTACGTAACACACTCCTGAACTTCACACTCTGTACATAATGCATTCCTGAACCTCGCACACTGTACGTAATGCATTCCTGAATCTCGCACTCTATACGTAACACACCCCTGAACCTCACACTCTATACGTAAGGCACCCTTGAACCTCATACTCTGTATGTAACATACTCCTGAACCTCACACTCTGGATTTAACGCATTCCTCAACCTCGCAATCTGTACATAATGCACTCCTGAACCTCGCACTCTATATGTAACGCACTCCTGAACCTCACACTCTGTACGAAACATACTCCTGAACCTCGCACTCTATACGTAATGCACTCCTGATCCTCACACTCTGTACGTAACACACTCCTGAACCTCACACTCTGTATGAAACGCACTCCTGAACCTCACACTCTGTATGTAACGCACTCCTGAACCTCGCACTCTGTACGTAACGCGCTCCTGAACCTCGCACTCTATACATAACACACTCCTGAACCTCACACTCTGTACATAATGCATTCCTGAATCTCACACTCTGTACGTAATGCATTCCTGAACCTCGCACTCTATACGTAACACACCCCTGAACCTCACACTGTATACGTAAGGCACCCCTGAACCTCACACTCTATACGTAACATACTCCTGAACCGCACACTCTGTATTTAACGCATTCCTGAACCTCGCAGTCTATACGTAATGCACTCCTGAACCTCCCACTCTATACGTAACGCACTCCTGAACCTCACACTCTGTATGTAATGCACTCCTGAACCTTGCACTCTGTACGTAACGCGCTCCCGAACCTTGCACTCTGTACGTAAAGTGCTCCTGAACCTCGCACTCTATACGTAACACACTCCTGAATTTCACACTCTGTACATAATGCATTCCTGAACCTCCCACTCTGTACATAATGCATTCCTGAATCTCGCACTCTATACGTAACACACCCCTGAACCTCACACTCTATACGTAAGGCACCCTTGAACCTCATACTCTACAGTATATGTAACATATTCCTGAACCTCAGACTCTGGATTTAACGCATTCCTGAACCTCGCAATCTGTACGTAATGCACTCCTGAACCTCGCACTCTATATGTAATGCACTCCTGAACCTCACACTCTGTACGAAACATACTCCTGAACCTCGCACTCTATACGTAATGCACTCCTGAACCTCATACTCTACAGTATATGTAACATATTCCTGAACCTCAGACTCTGGATTTAACGCACTCCTGAACCTCGCACTCTGTACGTAACGCGCTCCTGAACCTCGCACTCTATACGTAACACACCCCTGAACCTCACACTGTATACGTAAGGCACCCCTGAACCTCACACTTTATACGTAACATACTCCTGAACCGCACACTCTGTATTTAACGCATTCCTGAACCTCGCAGTCTATACGTAATGCACTCCTGAACCTCCCACTCTATACGTAACGCACTCCTGAACCTCACACTCTGTATGTAATGCACTCCTAAACCTCGCACTCTGTACATAACGCGCTCCTGAACCTCGCACTCTGTACGTAATGTGCTGCTAAACCTCACACTCTATACGTAACACACGCCTGAACTTCACACTCTGTACATACTGCATTCCTGAACCTCTCACTCTGTACGTAATGCATTCCTGAACCTCGCACTCTATACGTAACACACCCCTGAACCTCACACTCTATACGTAAGGCACCCTTGAACCTCACACTCTATATGTAACATACTCCTGAACCTCACACTCCGGATTTAACGCATACCTGAACCTCACAGTCTGTACGTAATGCACTCCTGAACCTCGCACTCTATATGTAATGCACTCCTGAACCTCACACTCTGTGCGTAACATACTCCTGAACCTCACACTCTGTATATAACGCATTCCTGAACTCTGTATGAGACAGACTCCTGAATCTTTCCACACTTTGTGTAACACACTCTTCCACAGTGTGTGCAAAACCATTTGTAATGGAAGCTTTTTATTCTTTTTTTGTTAAATGATTGTTCTGGGGTTTGTGTCTGTGAGACTCTTGCTTGTGGCACAGCAATCAAAGCAGCAAGCCCGAGTTTTGTTTAATTACGCTCCATAAGCCCCTCCCTTAATAATTTGGCCACACCCGTTTTTGTCACAGGGTGCGTAGGGACACTTCCTCTCTCAAGTGTCCCTCATTCTGAAGTTCAAAAGTTGGAAGGTATGCATCCAGCACTGCAGTAACACTTGGTGACATGGCGAGATCCATAAGTGCAGTTCATGCTGGTGAAGTGGCAAGCACAAGTAGTGTCCCGCTGCCACCAAGAAAACAAAGACAGGCTTGTCGTGCCCATAGTGTCCTTCCTGCAGAATTCGTCAATCCTGATTGGGAGCCCACCACTTCTGCAGCACCCGTACTTTCCCCATTCACTGGCCAACCCGGAATTCAGGTGATTTTCCGTCACTTGATTTTTATTCGCTGTTTTTCACGGAAGATCTCTATAGATCTATTGTGGACCAAAGTAATTTGTATGCATAAATTTAAGACCTTTCTGGGCCTAGCCCTCGACATGGGCATAGTTAAAATGAGCACGTTGCGGTCATATTGGTCCACTGACCCAGTTCACCATATGCCCGTGTTCTCTGCCTCCATAGCCAGGGCACGATATGAGCAGATCTTGCGGTTCATGCACTTCAACAACAATGAACTCTGTCGTCCTCGTGGAGACCCTGGATACGATCGGCTCTACAAAATTTGGCCCCTCGTAAATCACTTCGGCGAACATTTTGCAGCCTTGTTTACTCCCCATCAAGTTGTCTGCGTTGATGAGTCCCTGATTAATTTTTCTGGCTGCTTGTCTTTCAAACACTATCTTCCCAGCAAGTGTGCCAGATACGGGTTCAAGATGTATAAGCTCTGTGACAGGGCCACAGGCTATACATTAGGGATGAGCCGAACACCCCCGGTTCGCACCAGAACCTGCGAACGGACCGAAAATTCGCACGAACGTTAGAACCCCATTGACGTCTATGGGACTCGAATCAAAAGTGCTCATTTTAAAGGCTAATTTTCGTGGTATTGTCCTAAAAAGGGTTTGGGGACCCGGGTCCTGCCCCAGGGGACATGTATCAATGCAAAAAAAAACTTTTAAAAACGGCCGTTTTTTCTGGAGCAGTGATTTTAATGATGCTTAAAGTAAAAAAAAAAGTGAAATATTCCTTTAAATATTGTACATGGGGGGTGTCTATAGTATGCCTGTAAAGTGGCGCGTGTTTCCCGTGCTTAGAACAGTCCCTGCACAAAATGTCATTTTTAAAGGAAAAAAGTAATTTAAAACTGCTTGCGGCTTTAATGTAATGTTGGGTCCTGGCAATATGAATGAAAAATCAGTGAGACAAACAGCATGGGTACCCCCCAGTCCATTACCAGGCCCTTTGGGTCTTGTATGGATATTAAGGGGAACCCCGCACCCAAATTAAAAAAAGGAAAGGCGTGGGGCCACCAGGCCCTGTATACTCTGAACAGCAGTATACAGGCGGTGCAAACAAGACAGGGACTGTAGGTTTGTTGTTAAGTAGAATCTGTTTGTAATTTTGAACTGGTACATTTTTAACGTGTAGCTCCAGCCAAAAAATCTATTTAAAGCTTTTTGGAAAACATAGGGAAGGGTTATCACCCCTGTGACATTTGTTTTGCTGTCTGTGCTCCTCTTCAGAAGATTTCACCTCACTTTTTGTCCCAATGACAAATGTTTTTTGAAAATTTGGGTTTTTTTATGAAACAAGGATTGGTGATAAAGCATCAGTGGAAAGGAGAAATGTTTTTCCCATATTAACTCTTACAGGAGGGAATTTCCCTTCCTAGGGGTAGATTTCATCTCACTTCCTGTTGTCTCCTTCCGTTTGCAAGTAGGAGTCGTTTGTAAGTTGGATGTTTGAAAGTAGGGGCCTGCCCTATATACTCAGCAGAAATTTGGGCCTTAGGTGTTGTTGTGGCCACAACACTGTAAGCTCTCACAGGGCCCTGCTGTGAAATATTAGATCAAGAATTGTAATTACATGCCCCTGTTGAACAGGGGCAGAAAAATTGGGCCTTTGGTGGTGGTGGTGGTGCTGGTGCCGCAACACTGTAAGTCCTCACTTGCTCTTGGTGGGCGCAGAAACGGGCCCTGCTGTGAAATATTAGATCAAGAATTGTAATTACATGCCCCTGTTGAACAGGTGCTGAAAAATTGGGCCTTAGGCAGTGGTGCTGGTGCCACAACACTGCAACCCCTCACAGATACTCTAGTTGGAACGCAGAAACGAGCCCTGCTGCAAAGTATTGCATCAAAAATTGTAATTACATGCTCCTGTTAAACAGGGGCTGAAAAATTAGGCCTTAGGCACTAGTGCTGGTGCCACAACACTGCAACCCCTCACAGATACTCTAGTTGGAACGCAGGAACGAGCCCTGCTGCAAAGTATTGCATCAAAAATTGTAATTACAAGGCTGAAAAATTGGGCCTTAGTATTGGTCCTTCTCCTTGATACCATGAATACGAGGATCCTTACGCAGGCTTTGCAGGATCAGGGAGGCCATGCAGCGTAGGTTTGCAGAGGCATTCGGTCCGGAGTCCTCTGGGTCACTAAGGACGACATGGTCCGCAGCCACCTCCTCCCAGCCACGTACAAGTCCATGTGTTTCTTGGGACTGATCCCTTAAAGACTGCTGCTGATGCTGAGAGCCAGGCTCCACCTCCATACTGACACAATCCTCCTCCTTCTCGTCCTCTTCCTGTGTGATCAGCAGGCACGCAGGAACACTGTCTGGATAAAGGGGGCCTTGAGAGCTAAGGAAGTCCTCCTCTTCCTGCCTCTGTTCTGCCTCAAGTGCCCTGTCAATAATTCCATGCAGCGTGTGCTCCAACAGGTGGACAAGGGGGACAGTGTCACTGATGCATGCACTGTCACTGCTCACCATCCTCGTGGCCTCCTCAAATGGTGACAGGACAGTGCATGCATCCCTGATCATGGCCCATTGGCGTGGGGAAAAAAACAAGCTCCCCTGACCCTGTCCTGGTGCCATAGTCGCACAGGTACTCATTGATGGCCCTCTGCTGCGTGTGCAGCCGCTGCAGCATGGCCAATGTTGAGTTCCACCTGGTGGGCATGTCACAGATTAGGCGGTTCTTGGGCAGGTTAAACTCCTTTTGGAGGTCTGCCAGCTGAGCACTGGCATTATATGACCTGCAGAAATGCACACAGACTTTCCTGGCCTGCCTCAGGACATCCTGTATGCCCGGGTACCTGCCCAAGAACCGCTGCACCACCAAGTTAAGGACGTGAGCCAAACAGGGCACATGGGTCATTTGTCCCTGTCGGAGGGCAGAGAGGAGGTTGGTGCCATTGTCGCAAACCACCATTCCTGCCTTAAGTTGGCGTGGCGTCAACCACCTCTGAACCTGCCCCTGCAGAGCTGACAGAACCTCTGCCCCAGTGTGGCTCCTGTCCCCCAAGCACACCAGCTCAAGCACCGCATGGCATCTTTTGGCCTGCATACTTGCGTAGCCCCTTGAACGGCTACGGAGCAACGCTGGTTCCGAGGACAAAGCACAGGAAGAGGCCATGGAGGAAGAAGAAGAGGAGGGGGTGTAGGAGAGAGGTGTGTCACAATCATTAGTAGTGGCATTTTGGAGGCGTGGTGGAGGAACAACCTCCAACACTACTGCACCTTGTCCTGCATCCTTCCCAGCTGCCAACAGAGTCACCCAATGCGTGGTGAAACTTAGGTAACGTCCCTGTCCATGCCTGCTGGACCATGAGTCAGCGGTAATATGCACCTCACCGCTGGCCGCCCTGTCCAGCGAGGCATAGACATTGCCTTCCACATGTCGGTAGAGATCCGGAATCGCCTTCCATGAGAAAAAGTGGCGTTTGGGTACCTGCCACTGAGGAACCGCACATTCCTCAAACTCATGGAAGGGGGCAGAGTCTATCAACTGAAAAGGCAGTAGTTGAAATGTTAGCAATTTTGCCAAGGTAGCATTCAACCGCTGGGCATGTGGATGGCTGGGAGTGAACTTCTTTCAGCAGTGCAGCAGCTGGGGAAATTTGCCTGGTACAATCTGACGTCGGTGTACCGAAAGCAGATTGCCCACAAGTACTTGGCTGTGACACACCTAATTCTACACCTTCATTCCTCTCAGGAGAGGTCCTCTTTGTTCTTTGGTGTGGGTCTTTTAGATATGCTTGCCAACGAACTGCATGGCAGGTCAACATATGTCTGGTCAAGCATGTGGTGCTCAAGCGGGAGATGTTTTGGCCACGCGAGATACGCTTGAGACATATGTTGCAAATAACAGCGTTGCGATCTGATGCACTCGTCTCAAAAAAGGCCCACACCAAAGAACTTTTGGAATAATGTGCAGAGACAGCAGCGCCCTGCACATGCGGAGCTTTGGGGTGTGATGCAGTCAGTGTGCTGCCCTTAGGCTGGTCCCTGGAGGGCATCCTGCCCCATTGGTGATGTGCCTCCTCCTCCTCCTTCTCCTCCCCCCTCCTATCAGGCACCCACGTTGAGTCAGTGACCTCATCATCCCCTCCCTCCTCATCACTGGAGCAAACCTGGCAGTATGCTGCAGCAGGGGGAGCATGACTGCCAGATTGCTGTCCTTCTTGGGCACCCCCTCTGTCCGTGCTCACATTACTGCCTTCATCTAGCTCAGTATCATCATAAGAGCCTTCTAAACGCTGGGCATCTTCCTGGAGCATGTACCCAATACTGTGGTCAAACAGTTCGAGGGACTCCTCAGGAGGACATGGTGGGGCTAGGGAAGGAGTCACTGATGCCATTGAGCCGAGGGAAGAGGCCGCGTTGGCAGCTGCTTTGCAAGACAAGGTACCCTGAGCATAAGTGAGAGAGGATGAGGAGGAGGAGGATGGCTTGGTCATCCACTCGACCAAGTCTTCAGCATGTTGCGGCTCAACACAGCGAGCTGCCGAAAAAAGGGCCAAGCGTGTCCCACGGCCACGTGCTGATGAGGATGCACCGTCTCCACGACCAGTACTATTGCCTCTAGACACAGAGCCTGCTTGCCCTCTTTTATTGGCTTGTGACTGTCTGCCTCTCCTTGTTGGCCTTCCAGACATACTAATGGCCTGTAGCTGCACTAAGCTGCGTTTTATATATATTTATATATATATATATATATATATATATATATATATATATATACTGATACTGCAGCTAGCAAAATCAACTGCCTGCCTGTAGTATGAGAACACCACCAACCTTCTACAGGTAGCTTTAGCTGAACACTGTGCAGAGCTCGCAAAAAACTAACTTGTAGCTTATTTAGCTGCCTGCGGTAGCGATAGGATCAGGAAAACACCACCAACCTTCTACAGATAGCTTTAGCTGAACACTGTGCAGAGCTCGCACTACACTAACTTGCAGTTTTAGCTGAACACTGTGCAGAGCTCGCAAAAAACTAACTTGTAGCTTATTTAGCTGCCTGCCGTAGTGATAGGATCAGGAAAACACCACCAACCTTCTACAGGTAGCTTTAGCTGAACACTGTGCAGAGCTCGCAAAAAAATAACTTGTAGCTTATTTAGCTGCCTGCGGTAGTGATAGGATCAGGAAAACACCACCAACCTTCGACAGGTAGCTTTAGGTGAACACTGTGCAGAGCTCGCAAAAAACTAACTTGTAGCTTATTTAACTGCCTGTGGTAGTGATAGGATCAGGAAAACACCACCAACCTTCTACAGGTAGCTTTAGCTGAACACTGTGCAGAGCTCGCACTACACTAACTTCTAGTTTTAGCTGAACACTGTGCAGAGCTCGCAAAAAACTAATTTGTAGCTTATTTAGCTGCCTGCGGTAGTGATAGGATCAGGAAAACACCACCAACCTTCTACAGGTAGCTTTAGCTGAACACTGTTCAGAGCTTGCAAAAAAATAACTTGTAGCTTATTTAGCTGCCTGCGGTAGTGATAGGATCAGGAAAACACCACCAACCTTCTACTGGTAGCTTTAGCTGAACACTGCAGAGCTCGCAAAAAACTAACTTGTAGTTTTAGCTGAACACTGTGAGGAGGACGCACTACACTAACTTGTAGCTTTAGCTGAACACTGTTCAGAGGACGCACTACACTAACTTGTAGCTTTAGCTGAACACTGTGTAGAGGTCGCACTACACTAACTTGTAGCTTTAGCTGAACACTGTGCAGAGGTCGCACTACACTAACTTGTAGTTTTAGCTGAACACTGTTCAGAGGATGCACTACACTAACTTGTAGCTTTAGCTGAACACTGTGCAGAGCTCGCAAAAAACTAACTTGTAGCTTATTTAGCTGCCTGCCGTAGTGATAGGATCAGGAAAACACCACCAACCTTCTACAGGTAGCTTTAGCTGAACACTGTGCAGAGCTCGCAAAAAAATAACTTGTAGCTTATTTAGCTGCCTGCGGTAGTGATAGGATCAGGAAAACACCACCAACCTTCGACAGGTAGCTTTAGGTGAACACTGTGCAGAGCTCGCAAAAAACTAACTTGTAGCTTATTTAACTGCCTGTGGTAGTGATAGGATCAGGAAAACACCACCAACCTTCTACAGGTAGCTTTAGCTGAACACTGTGCAGAGCTCGCACTACACTAACTTCTAGTTTTAGCTGAACACTGTGCAGAGCTCGCAAAAAACTAATTTGTAGCTTATTTAGCTGCCTGCGGTAGTGATAGGATCAGGAAAACACCACCAACCTTCTACAGGTAGCTTTAGCTGAACACTGTTCAGAGCTTGCAAAAAAATAACTTGTAGCTTATTTAGCTGCCTGCGGTAGTGATAGGATCAGGAAAACACCACCAACCTTCTACTGGTAGCTTTAGCTGAACACTGCAGAGCTCGCAAAAAACTAACTTGTAGTTTTAGCTGAACACTGTGAGGAGGACGCACTACACTAACTTGTAGCTTTAGCTGAACACTGTTCAGAGGACGCACTACACTAACTTGTAGCTTTAGCTGAACACTGTGTAGAGGTCGCACTACACTAACTTGTAGCTTTAGCTGAACACTGTGCAGAGGTCGCACTACACTAACTTGTAGTTTTAGCTGAACACTGTTCAGAGGATGCACTACACTAACTTGTAGCTTTAGCTGAACACTGTGCAGAGGTCGCACTACACTAACTTGTAGTTTTAGCTGAACACTGTTCAGAAGACGCACTACACTAACTTGTAGCTTTAGCTGAACACTGTGCAGAGGTCGCACTACACTAACTTGTAGTTTTAGCTGAACACTGTGAGGAGGACGCACTACACTAACTATAAATAGTCTAGCTGCCTGACTGTGGTACTAATAGGATCAAAAGAACACCAGCAAATTTCTTCAGGTAGCTGTAGATACTGTAACAAGACAAGCCTGCCTGTCAGTAGGAAGATAACAGGAATGGATCTAGCTAAACTGAACACAGTGTATATATATATATATATACCGTATTTATCGGCGTATAACACGCCCCGGCGTATAACACGCACCCCAATTTAGGAGGGAATTTTAAGGAAAAAAAACTTTTAGGAGGGAAGTTGAAGGGAAAAAAACTTACATTTAAATGCCCATCATTGCAGCCTTCTCAGTGCAGCCTTGCCCCAGTGCAGCCTTGCCAGTGCCGCCATGTCAGTGCAGCCATGTCAGTGCAGCCTTGTCAGTGCAGCCTTGTCAGTGCAGCCTTCCCCAGTGTCCATTGCAGCCTTGCCCCAGTGCAGCCTTGCCCCAGTGCAGCCTTGCAGCTCGCTGAGCTTCAAAATCGCCGACCGCGATTTGAAAATGGCGCCGCCGGTGCCGAAATACACAGAGCCGGTCCTCGGCTCTTCTCGGTGGCTCTCGTTCACTTTCGGCTCCACTCGAGATGGGCGTGACTGTGAGCGGAGCTATCCGAACCTAGCCGAGTACACTCGGCTAGGTTCGGGCGGCGATCGAGTGAAGCCGAAAGTGGCCGAGAAGAGCCGCGGATCGGCACTGTGTATTTCGGCGCCGGCGGCGCCATTTTCAAATCGCGGTCGGCGATTTTTAAAATCTGACAGCTCAGGATTGCAGGGGATCGGCTTATAACACACACCCGCGATTTTCCCCTGATTTTAAGGGGAAAAAAGTGCGTGTTATACGCCGATAAATACGGTATATATATATATATATATATATATATATATATATATATATATATATATAACACCTGGTATGCATATATATACACAATACACTGTAAGTGCAGCTAACTCACTGACTGTCCTGCCTAATCTAGCTAACTCAAATGAAATGACACTGTCTCTCTCTCTCTAAGCACGCCGGAACACATTGCACAGGGCTGCCGTGTAGGGGTGTGTTGGGTGCTGCCGTGTGGGGTGTGTTCTAAACCCCCTGAGCCATAATTGGCCAAAGCCACCCTGGATTTGGCCAATTACAGCTCTCTCTATTGACGGCGCTGTGATTGGCCAAGTATGCGGGTCATAGTGCATGCTTGGCCAATCATCAGCCAGCAATGCACTGCGATGCCGCAGTGAATTATGGGCCGTGACGCGCCACACGAATTTGGCGCGAACGGCCCATATCGTTCGCAATTCGCCGAACGGTCGAACAGACGATGTTCGAGTCGAACATGGGTTCGACTCGAACACGAAGCTCATCCCTACTATACATATAGTTTTATGGTTTTTGAGGGAAGAGATAGTCACGTAGAGCCAGAGAACTGCCCAGATTACATAGGGAATGCTGGTAAGATTGTGTGGGACTTGGTGTCACCCTTATTCGGAAAGGGGTGCCATTTGTATGTGGGCAATTATTACACGAGCGTGCCACTTTTTAGTCACTTGTTTGATCATCAGATTGGCGCATGTGGCACCATGAGACCTAATCGCTGGGACTTACCCCAGTGGCTTGTAGATTCCCGTCTTAGGCTGGGGGAGAGAGCCTGCTTCAAGTGTAATAATTTGCTCGCTGTGAAGTGGAGGGATAATAAGAATGTTTTCGTTCTGTCCTCCCTTCCCGCAGACACGACGGTCCAAATTCCTACGGCAACTGGTGTTGTGGAGAAACCCCTCTGTGTCCACGAATATAACCAAAATATGGGAGGGGTGGACCTCAATGACCAGTTGTTGGCGCCATGCCTAATTGGCCAGACGCTGGTACAAAAAAGTGTCTGTATACTTATTTCAATTGGCTTCGCCATTCAGCTGCAGCGCAGATTTATTTATCTTGCCAGCAACAGCGTTTTCTCCCACGATACATAAAGCTGTGACTCCAGCACTGTAGGAGGTAATTTCACCAGCACAGTTAAAAAAAAGAGCATATATGCCGAAGCATGGGGGCAGCAGGGGCGCAGGGGCGGGGGAGCGATTTGCTTCGGCATATAAATATTTTAGGCACAGGTTGTGTTAAAAAATGTTTTATTTTTTACTATGTTTTTTTGTATTTGCTTTGCAGGTATGGTATGTCTTATGCCCCTAAGATTTTTTCCGACGGATGTTGGCTCAAACTCAGTGGCGTTGCAAGGTGGGGGCGGGGGGTGCGGGCCGCACCCGGGTGACACCCGCCAGAGGGGTGACACCCATGTATAGCAGAATCGCAGCCGCTGACACCGCCCTCTGCCCTGTTCCTCTCGCTCACTCTGTGTCCCCCGTGGAGCGGACTGAAGCTGCCTCCTCCTCTGTTTACATCCAGTGAGGAGGAGGAGCTCCGAGTGACACACACCTCTGTGTGTATACATCCGCGGCCACGCTGTACTGAGGTACTGTACTGTACACTCTAAGTAGATTAGATTAGAAGATGGACATGTGCGGGGGGGGGGGGGGGGGGCGACGCTATGGGAGGGGAAAGGGGCGCTTATACTGATGGGGGGTCTGCACTAGGGGGATTCTTTACTGATGGGGGTCTGCACTAGGGGGATTCTATACTGATGGGGGGTCTGCACTAGGGGGATTCTATACTGATGGGGGGTCTGCACTAGGGGGATTCTATACTGATGGGGGGTCTGCACTAGGGGGATTCTATACTGATGGGGGTCTGCACTAAGGGGGATTCTATACTGATGGGGGGTCTGCACTAAGAGGGGGTGTCTATATTGATGGGGGGTCTGCACTAAGAGGTGATTCTATACTGATGGGGGGTCTGCACTAGGGGGATTCTATACTCATGGGGGTCTGCACTAAGGGGGATTCTATACTGATGGGGGGTCTGCACTAAGAGGGGGTGTCTATATTGATGGGGGGTCTGCACTAAGAGGTGATTCTATACTGATGGGGGGTCTGTATTAATGGGGATTCTATATTGATGGGGGGTCTGCACTAAGAGGTGATTCTATACTGATGGGGGTCTGCATTAAGGGGGATTCTATATTGATGGGGGGTTTGCACTAAGAGGTGATTCTATACTGATGGGGGTCTGCATTAAGGGGGATTCTATACTGATGGGGGGTCTGCACTAAGGGGTGATTCTATACTGATGGGGGTCTGCATTAAGGGGAGGTTATATACTGATGGGTCTGCACTAGGGGGGATTCTATACTGATGGGGTCTGCACTAAGGGGGATTCTATACTGATGGGGGGTCTGCACTAAGAGGGGGTGTCTATATTGATGGGGGTCTGCACTAAGGGGTGATTCTATACTGATGGGGGGTCTGCATTAAGGGGAGGTTATATACTGATGGGGGGTCTGTACTAGGGGGGATTCTATACTGATGGGGTCTGCACTAAGGGGGATTCTATACTGATGGGGGGTCTGCACTAAGAGGGGGTGTCTATACTGATGGGGGGTCTTCACTAAGGGGGTGATTCTATACTTATGGGGGTCTGCACTAAAGGGGGGGTGTCTAAACTGTGGGGGTCTGCACTAGGGGGGATTCTATACTGATGGGGGGGTCTGCAATAAGAGGGTGGATTCTACCCTGATGGGGGGTCTGCACTGAGGTTGGAGGTCTATACTGATGGGGGGGTCTGCACTGAGGGTGGAGGTCTGTTGTTAGTGAGGGTAATCTATACTGAGGGAGGGGGATCTATACTGCAGGATCTGTAGTTAGCGGAGGGGGGTCTGTACTGAGGGGGGCTATATTTGGTGGGGGGAGGGGGGTGACACCAATTTTTTCAGCACCGGGTGACACCAACCCTAGTGACGCCACTGCTCAAACTTGTCTTGCATACACATGGTCACACAAAGTTGTCGGAAAATCCGATCGTTCTGAACGCGGTGACGTAAAACACGTACGTCGGGACTATAAACGGGGCAGTGGCCAAAAGCTTTCATCTCTTTATTTATTCTGAGCACTTTGTGTGTCGGATTTGTGTACACACGATCGGAATTTCCGACAACGGATTTTGTTGTCGGAAAATTTTATATCCTGCTCTTAAACTTTGTGTGTCAGAAAATCCGATGGAAAATGTGTGATGGAGCCTACACACGGTCGGAATTTCCGGCAACAAGGTCCTATCACACATTTTCCGTCGGAAAATCCGACCGTGTGTACGGGGCATTACTGTTATACTGTAATGTTACTTTGTTTTATTGTTAACCATAATTTGCTTAGCAGGTACGCCATTCAGTTGCAGTGCGGATTTATTTATCTTCACAGCAACAGTATGTGGTCCCACGATACATAAAGCCGTGACTCCAGCGATATAGGAGGTGATTTCACCACCACAGTTAAAAACAAAATGGTGCATGTATGCCCATCATTAGAAGTGGGTGGATGAAGGGTAGTATTCTAATGGTGGGCATACCCACCGATCAATCTCTTTTTTTTCGTTCAGCCCTCAGGCTGCATGAAAAAAAAAAACAATATATACCCAACAAGGACCAACAATGTACTGGTATGTTGCTGGACTTTGAGTGGTTATACCAGAATGATGCCTGCGGGTTTAGGTATCATCTTGGTATCATTCTTTTCAGCCAGCGGTCGGCTTTCATGTAAAAGCAATCCTAGCGGCTAATTAGCCTCTAGACTGCTTTTACAAGCAGTGGGAGGGAATGTCCCCCCCCGCCGTCTTCCATGGTTTTCTCTGGCTGTCCTGTCCCAACAGGGAACCTGAGAATGCAGCCGGTGGTTCCACCAGCTGACCATAGAGCTGATCAGAGACTAGAATGGCTCCAATCATCTCTATGGCCTAAGAAACCGGAAGCTAACTTAGATATAAACAGCGTCATTGGGAAATGGGGTAAGCATTTTATCACACCGATCTTGGTGTGGTCAGATGCTTTGAGGACAGAGGAGAAATCTAGGGTCTAATAGACCCCAATTTTTTCAAAAAAGAGTACATGTCACTACCTACTGCTATCATAGGGGATATTTACATTCCCTGAGATAGCAATAAAAATGATAAAAAAAATAAAAAAATGAAAGAAACAGTTTAAAAATAAAATAAAAAAACAAAATAAATAATTAAAAAAAAAACAACACTGCCCCCCCCCTGTTCTCACGCAAAGTCGAACGCAAGCGTCGGTCTGGCGTCATATGTAAACAGCAATTGCACCATGCATGTGAGGTATCACCGCGAAGGTCAGATCGAGGGCAGTAATTTTAGCAGTAGACCTCCTCTGTAAATCTAAAGTGGCAACCTGTAAAGGCTTTTAAAAATGTATGTAGTTTGTCACCTCTGCACGTTTGTGCGCAATTTTAAAGCCTGTTGTGTTTGGTATCCATGTACTCGGCCTAAGATCATCTTTTTTATTTCATCAAACATTTGGGCAATATAGTGTGTTTTAGTTCATTAAAATTAAAAAAGTGTGTTTTTTCCCAAAAAATTGCATTTGAAAAATCGCTGTGCAAATACTGTGTGAAAAAAAAAATGAAACACCCACCATTTTAATCTGTTTGGCCTTTGATTTAAAAAATTGTATAATGTTTGGGAGTTCAAAGTAATTTTCTTGCAAAAAAAATGTTTTTTTCACGTAAACAAAAGGTGTCAGAAAGGGCTTTGTCTTCAAGTGGTTAGAAGAGTGGGTGATGTGTGACATAAGCTTCTAAATGTTGTGCATAAAATGCCAGGACAGTTCAACCCCCCCCCCCCCCCAAATGACCCCATTTTGGAAAGTAGACACCACAAGCTATTTGCTGAGAGGCATGTTGAGTCCATGGAATATTTTATGTTTTGACACAAGTTGCGGGAAAAAGACAATTTTTTTTTTTTTTTTTCACAAAGTTGTCACTAAATGATATATTGCTCAAACATGCCATGGGAATATGTGAAATTACACCCCAAAATACATTCTGTTGCTTCTCCTTAGTACGGGGATACCACATGTGTGAGACTTTTTGGGAGCCTAGCTGCGTACGGGGCCCCGAAAACCAAGCGCCGCCTTCAGGCTTTCTACGGTTGTACATTTTTTATTTCACTGCTCACTGCCTATCACAGTTTCGGAGGCGAGAGCCGAAAGTGAAGTCATGATGTCGCTTATGGCCTCCCAGGGGGTCATAGAGATGGCCGGGGACCACCAGGTCCTCGGCCAGCTCTATGATAATCTCGCATCGCCGCTGGATCAGATCTCCAGCTTCCCGGTTGAACGGGAGAGCTGTCAGGGCTGGGCTCAGCCCTTCCTTCTCAGAGCAGGCAGCTCAGCTGTCGGTAAATTGTCAGCTCCAATCTTTTCCACAGTTACTCACCTGATGATGATATCCTGTTAGTCAGTCCTGCTGATTACTTAAGCTGTTCAGTTCCTCTCTGCCTTCGCCTTGGTCAACACATCCAGAGACTCTCTCCTTTATACCTGTTGAAGGCTTGCTTGGTTGACGTCCCTTCTGGCTCCCGATCCTGCTTGCTGTTCCACTACGCTGATTCTCTGGTTTCCTGATTTCCTGGCCTGTCGTTAAGTACCCTGATCTCTGGCTCCCCGATGTCCTGGCTTGTCTGACTATCCATTCTGGTTACTGAACTCTGGCTATTATTTGACTACGTTGCTCTGTTTACCTTTTACTATTATTACTATTATTAATAAACAAATGTGATTTAACTGCACTTCTGTCTTGGTCTGATTCATGGTTTCTGACAAGAGCCCGGAGACACACCAGGGGGCTACAGGAGGGGGGGACATCCCCTCTCCCTGTCTGTAAAAGCAATCCAGTGGCTAACTAGCCGCTAGGATGGCCTTTACATTAGAGGGAATCACCGGCTAAAAACAAAAATATCTGACTGATGCCTGTAACTGCAGGCATCATCCAGGTATCACAACTTTAACCTAATGATTCATATGACATCCTACGAGCAGGAAGAGGTTAAAGTGATTGTTATTTTTTAAAAAAACATTTTTAATTTTGCAAACATGTTATACTTACCTGCTCTGTGTAATGATTTTGCACAGAGTGGCCCTGACCTCCTCTTCTGGGTTCCCCCGCCAGTTCTCTAGGCTCCTCCTCTTCTGAATGTGTCACTACAGGAAGCCACTTTCTATTGTGGCCCACGTGCATGCTCACTCCCAATTCTATTGACACACACACAGTGTGGCTTAGCCCTGCCCCCCAGGCTCCCTCCTCACAGGATTTGATTGACAGCAGCGGAAGTCAATGGCTCCCGCTGCTGCCTCCACGTCCAGTGAGGAGAGAGAGAGAGCAGCCACCCCACTCTTGGGCACAGCACTGGATCAAGATCAGGCTTAGGTAAGTATTTAGGAGGGGCTGGGGGGGAGCTGACCATGGAAGACTTTTTTTACCTTAATGCAGAGAATACATTAAGGTAAAAAAACTTCTCCCTTTACAATCACTTTAAGCTACAACTCTGTTGATCGCTCACTCAAACTGTTGCTTATACCTTAGCTATTTTTTAACCATGTCAGGGTTCCTAATACAGAAAGAGAGGTGAATAATGATCTCAGCATATAGATAATATGATTTTACCCATGTGACTTTTGCATTCATTCATATTGCCACCCATCAACCAGTAAGCAGGCTTTGTTCTGACTGGCTTCGGGCCTGGCACTGATTAGATCACTCCACATGAATGTTGTTTGCTGTGTTTCTATGGACATTTTCCTTTTTGATTGGTAATTAATCAAACAGGCTTAGGTGGCTTCTTTACACAGCTGTTGTACATTGTAATGCAGTTAGCTAATACATCTTAAAATACTGCAAATAATGTTGACAATTGATGAGAGGAGAATTGTTAATGACAATCTTACCCAAGAAAACACCACCACACTAACAGGAAGTTCCTACAGTACCTGTGCTCTTATGTTTCTCTGGCTCCCGGTGCTCACACATGAATAGAGGATTCAAAATTGCATTATTATTATAATACAAGATTTATATAGCGCCGACAGCGCTTTTACAAAATGAAGGCAGACATTACAGTTACAATAAAATTTGGTACAAGAGGAATCAGAGGGCTGTGAAGACCAGTTAGAGGTGGGCCTGGAGGCAGCCCAAGCCCCTTAAAGGAACAGGAGCACACTGGACACCCAGCAATAGCACAGTGGCAGCGAAGGTGCCCAGTGTGTCCTCAGACCATATTTACACCAGTAACAAACAAATGGCCCCTGCCCCCACCTATAACTGGTCTTCACAGCAAGGAGCACATGGAAGGGCAAACGCATGAAAGACAAACAAGGCAAGTGGAAAGGCAAATCCATTGTGGAGACGCGTTAGGACTGCAAGCAATACACAGGGTCCCGTGAAGAGGCCTTGTAGCTTACGCATGCGTTTGCAAATGCATGCTAACTAAACCCCTGTGTTTAATGCAGACTGTTGGACAGGTTAATTTGATCGGGTAGCAGACTGATTGGTGAGTTGAGTTATGGAATGTTCTGTTTTTGTCTTTCATGCGTACACCATACAGCTGTTTAACAGGACAGGTTTCACTCAGAACAGGCCTCGCCATGGTCGACCAAAGAAGTTGAGTGCACGTGCTCAGCGTCATATCCAGAGGTTGTCTTTGGGAAATAGACGTATGAGTGCTGCCAGCAATGCTGCAGAGGTTGAAGGGGTGGGGGGGTCAACTTATCAGTGCTCAGACCATACACTGCATCAAATTGGTCTGCATGGCTGTCGCCCCAGAAGGAAGTCTCTTCTAAAGATGATGCACAAAAAAGCCCGCAAACAGTTTGCTGAAGACAAGTAGACTAAGGACATGGATTACTGGAACCATGTCCTGTGGTCTGATGAGACCAAGATAAATTCATTTGGTTTAGATGGTGTCAAGCGTGTGTGGCAGCAACCAGGTCAGGAGTACAAAGACAAGTGTGTCTTGTTTACAGTCAAGCATGGTGGTGGGAGTGTCATGGTCTGGGGCTGCATTGGTGCTGTCGGCACTGGGGAGCTACAGTTCATTGAGAGAACAATGAATGCCAACATGTACTGTGACAGAGCATGATCCCCTCCCTTTGGAGACTGGGCCGCAGGGCATTATTCCAACATGATAACGACCCTAAACACACCTCCAAGACGACCACTGCCTTGCTAAAGAAGCTGAGGGTAAAGGTGATGGACTGGCTAAACATGTCTCCAGACCTAAATCCTCTTGAGCATCTGTGGGGCATACTTAAATGGAAGGTGGAGGAGCGGAAGGTCTCTAACATCCACCAGCTCCATGATGTCATCATAGAGGAGTGGAAGAGGACTCCAGTGGCAACCTGTGAAGTTCTGGTGAACTCCATGCCCAAGAGGGTTAAGGCAGTGCTGGATAATCATGGTGGCCACACAAAATATTGACACTTTGGGCCCAATTTGGACATTGTGAGTTATTTTGAGGGGACAGCAAATTTACACTGTCATACAAGCTGTACACGCACTGCTTTACATTGTAGCAAAGTGTTGTCACATGAAAAGATATAATAAAATATTTACAAAAATGTGAGGGGTGTACTCACTTTTGTGAGATACTGTATATTTATTCTTTAAAGGGGTTGTAAAGGTACATGTTTTTTCACCTTAATGCATTCTATGCATTAAGGTGAAAAAACATCCAACGATTAGCGGCCCCCCAGCCTCCCCGTTTATTTACCCGAGCCCTCAAAAGTCCAGCTTCGTGAACGTGCTGGCTTCTCGACTGGGCTTCTTGGCTCTTCTTGGCTCATTCATTGGATGATTGATAGCAGCGCAGTCATTGACTCCCGCTGCTATCAATCAAATCAATGATGCGGCACGCCAGGGGGCGGGGCTGAGTGATACAGTCGGCGGCTACGGCCGCCGACTGTATCACTGTATCACGGGAGCGCGCCCGCAAGCTAACCGCATTGGGAGATCGCTTCCCAGAACGGGGGTTAGCTGATGCAGGGAGGACCTGAGACACCCGCTGAGGGACCCCAGAAGACGAGGATCGGGGCCACTCTGTGCAAAACGAGCTGCACAGTGGAGGTAAGTATGACATGTTTGTTATTTTTTTTTTTTTGAAAAAAGAACCTTTACAACCCCTTTAAATTCAATATTTCTTTTTTAACAAACAAAGAACTGAGACACAGAGGTACGTGTTCGTGAGTACAAACCATGCAGCGTGGATAACAATAGATAGGTAGATAGGAAAAAAAGTACAACAATACAACAATAAAGGAACCAGAGAATATACTGCGTGCTCTAGCTTCCTCATAACTCATTCAACTAATACCTCATAAAGGTTAGAGAGGGGAAAGACAAAGGGGGAAAAGGTGAAAAAACAAATGGAAGGGGAAAAGGAGATGGGGAGAGAGAACGGAAATATAGGAGAAGGGAAAAAGGAAACAGGTGGCCCAGAAAAAAAATAAAGGAGCCTCTACTAAGTAGAGCAAGGTATGATGCTTCTTAGGTAAACTACATAACATAAAACTTTATCAAGAGTAACATGTACAGAAATACCAGAGAGTGCTCACATTCTAACAGTACATTTAGGATTTCTCCAAAGAAACATTCTTCATAGCTAACAATTTTTCCATTTCCCATTGATGGTTAAGGCTGGCTACCTCCTCTGTGAAGGCTGGAACTGTAGAGGTGTTCCAAACTCTAGTGATACACACAGTGGCGGGACTACCAGGGTCGCAGCAGTCGCACCTGTGACTGGGCCCTGGAGCTTCACCGCTGTGGGGGGCCCAGTCGTTCTCCACCCTCAGTGGCCCGCCCAGCACCGTTCTGGCTGTGCTTAGCTACTGCTAGGAGATCGGCCCCATGCTCCAGGGGGCCTTGCGGGGAAGCCCTGTCAGTACACTCCAGCATACCATAATCTTTTTCCCGTTGCGGGCTCCAATTCCCCTAAAGCGATCTCTGACCGTACCCGGTGCGGGGGGAAGGGGGGACTTTCCACCTGCCGTGCGGGGAGCTTTGTACTAGGCACAGACTGTGCACCACCTCCCTCCGCTGAGTGCCACAATAGAACATTCCAGAGTGCGATCCTCATTACTTTGGGAGCCAGCCCTGCACACAGCAGTACGGAGACCAGTGGGGCACACAGGGACCCTCTGGGAGTCCTTGACACGGCTGCTGTCACTGTACAGGGCTGAATCACTCTGGATGGAGGTATGCAACAAAGAGTGTTTTGCACTCTCTATGTGTGAACCTGGGGGGGGGGGGGCTTGTGGTTTCGAGAGACCTATCACAGTGCTGTTCTATATGCAATTAGTTTGCAGTGTGGGCTAAAGAGCCAATCAGACAGAGACATCTGCAGAGTGTGAACACAGGGGGTCTATACCTGTCTGGCACCTTCCTACCTGGGCTGAGATGTCTGTACATGGGAAGCTGTGGGTATAAGACTGTGTGTGATGTGTACTGCATGCAGTCTGCATGTCATGTGAGCACAGTGTAAAGTTCATATAGGATGTGTATGGTGGGTATAGTAAAGTCTGCATGGTTGTGTTCAGTATAATCACACCATGCACTGCGTAATCTATAGTGTGAGCATGGCATAACCCTGGTATGGTGGTGCCTGTGGACACAAAATAGTCTGTACCTTGCACATCTGCCTGCAGCATGCGTTACATCATATATGTCAAACACAAGGCCCGCAGGAAAAATCCAGCCCACCAGGCATTGTCATGTGGCCCTCCCACCCAGCAGCCAGAAAGTGGCAGAACTCCATTTTGCCACCTCCAGCTGTCACCTTCTGCTCCCGCTCACTGCTGTCTCTTGTAAACACAGAACACTTCTGTGTTTACATGGGACAGCTTTGCTCTCAGCGGCTTCCAGATGTAACAGATCCCTACACAGGGAGGTATAACAGTGCCACCTATACAGGATGGGCCTGTGGCTGCCTACATAGGGAGCTACTAGAGCCAAGTTGGGGAGTGGGTGTTGCACACTGTGCAAAGAGCGCCAATAAACCCTGCATTTTGTACACAGCGCACCCCTAAACATTTTACTCTGTACGTAGTGCACTCCTGAACTCTGCACTCGGTGCAAAGAGCACCCCTGAACTCTGCACTCGGTGCAAAGGGCACCCCTGGAACTGCACTCTGTTCATAATGCACCCCTGAAATCTGCACTATGTACATAGGGCTTCCCTGTTACTGCACTCTATACATAACGCACTCCTGAACTCTGAACTCTGTATATATTAAGTGTACCCCTGAATTCTGCAACTGGGCCCTGGTGTTCTGCCACCAGGGGGGGTCCCCAGCTTGGGGTCAGGGGGGCCCTTTAGGATTTTTTGCACCGGGGCCCTGAAGGTTCTAGTTACGCCTCTGGATACACAGTTTTGCGGTCGCTAACAGGTGGATAAGTACTATTCTAATTGAAAAGGAGTCAACGCCTACATGAAGGATAGTCAAAGAGCATGCAGGGAAGCAACTACTATCCACTAGTTCAGAGATCATAGCAAAAACATTGTTCCACTAGGATCTAAAAGATTTAGATAACCACAACATGTGGTACAGGGAGCCAGACTCTCCACAGTTCCTCCAGCAAGAATCGTTGTAGATAGATTTTGGAAATTTAAAGGGATAAGGTACCACCTATGAATTGTTTTTTGAAACAGTTCCCAATGATTTGTACAGTGAGAGGAGAAATAAGTGGAAGTCAGTGCCCTATGCCAGGATGTGTCTGAGATCGAGGTGTTCAAAATGTACTTCTTCTTGAACCACTCCTTTGTTGTCTTGGTGGTATGTTTGGGTCATTGTCATGCTGAAAGACCCATCCATGACCATCTTTAGTGTTCTGGGAAGCAGGTTCTCATTCAAGATTTTACAATACATGGCCCCGTCCATTAGCTCCTCCATGCGGCAAAGTCTGCCTGTATCTTTAGCAGAGAAACTTGTCTTGCATACACACGGTCACACAAAGTTGTCGGAAAATCCGATCGTTCTAAACGCGGTGATGTAAAACGCGTACGTCAGGACTACAAACAAGGCAGTAGCCAATAGCTTTCATCTCTTAATTTATTCTGAGCATGCATGGCACTTTGTGCGTCGGATTTGTGTACACACGATCGGAATTTCCGACAATGGATTTTGTTGTCAAAAAATTTTATAGCAAGCTCTCAAACTTTGTGTGTCGGAAATTCCAATGGAAAATGTTTGATGGAGCCCACACACGGTCGGAATTTCCGACAACAAGGTCCTATCACACATTTTCCGTCGGGAAATCCGACCGTGTGTACAGGGCATTAGGGTCATAGTCAGCATTTTTCTTCCTCCAAACACAACAAGTCTAGTGAATGCCAAAGAGCTCGCTTTTCGGCCACTAGCGGGGCACTTTTAACCCCCACTAGTGGGCAAAAAAGGCAGCGCTGCCCATTGATTTCAATAGGCAGGGCCACTTTAGGAGTGGTGTATACACCGCTCCTAAAGCACCTCAAAGATGCTGCTAGCACAACTTTTGTAAGCATCCTGCCAGCGCACCCTCGGACTTTCACACTGAAATGACAGGAGATGCGCTTTACAGGTGCTTTGCACTATTTTTAGCACTCTAGGGCCTGTAACGCGCCTCAGGTTGAAAGCAGCCTTAGAGAAGATCTATAAAAATGAGTGGATGAACAGCTAGCAGGGTACAGCTACAAAGCAAATCAACTGCAGGAAGGCTAGGAGTGTCCAAAAAATCCAGCAGCTCTTTGAAGGTTATTGCTACATTTGACACAACTCATATGTAGGTTTAATTGGTGCAATTACTTTCTGATTGTGAAGGCTTGCATTTTGACTGTTGTCAGACTTACCTGCGGATCCCATGATTATATTTTGGAGTTCTTGGAGACCTCTTTTAGCATCATACTATCAGTTCTTGGGCTGAATTTGCTTGGCTGGCCAGTTCTGGATAAATGAACAGACCTTTTAAATCTAAGCCAGTTGTAGATTTTTTTCCTTGTCATGGAATGATTGATCTCAAATAATTTGACAATTTTTTTCTGAAAGCCTTAGATAGCTGTTTTGATCTTGACATGCTAACACCACAGACATAAATAGCAAAGAGAACACCAAACCCTAGATATCTAAGGTTTAAATAGGACAGGTTACGCCTGCATACTCAATAAGGGTCCTTTCACATGGGCGCTCCATTTTCTTCATCACATTTTTTTTGTTAGAAATTTGGATGAAAAATGGATGCAGACTTAGCTTTTTAAATCTGTTGTGTACAACAGTTTTTTTACATCAGTTTTCTAACGAATTTAAAATTTTTTGGAACAATAAGAATTTGAACCGGTTGAAAATTGATCGACCAATATGAATTCTATTTGAAGAATAGCTGGTTGCTAAGGAGCGGGCCGGGAAGCTGCATCCTTAACAACCAATGAGTCATCTGCTGTCAGCGGGCTTCCCCGCTGACAGCTAAATGTGAAAAAAAAAATCCAGCAATAAAAAGAAAAACAGCGTGCCCCCTTCGCCCCCCACTCTATACCAGGCCCTTTGGGTCTGGTATGGATTTCAGGAGGAATCCCACGCTGAAATTGAAAAAAAAACAGCGTGGGATCCCCCCAAAATCCCTACCAGACCCTTATCTGAGCATGCAGCCCGGCAGGCCAGGAAAGGAGGGGTCAATGGAGCAGGAAGTACCCCCCAAGAAACTGGGACTTTAACGGCAACAAATATGCAAAAGTACAAAATACAAATTTTATTGAATAAATATGCATCTATACAAATATCAAACCACTAAAAAAACAGATGACAAACAAAAGATGAATTCCCATGAGGTCAAGACAGTCCGACGCGTTTCAGAACACAAATGTCCCTTCATCAGGGGCAAAAAGTCAGGAAGGAATTACACTGTGTAGAAATCAAATACATGAATGAAAAACAACAAAAATTATTTGTATCATAGGACATATAGCATGAAAATTGCATAGAGGCATACCCTGAATGGTCATCATGTAGTTACACTGCTGGACTGAGGGTAAAATGGCATTGCAGTCATACACCAAGGATGTCACACAGACACAGATGGACCGGGTGGGCCAACAAGCATCCATACAAATCCCACAAGGGTAGCAAAGTGGCACAGAAGTTATTATGAATCGCAAAGTTTGTTGAAACGCTCCAAAAATGCACAGCCTGACAAAAGATGGGATAAAAAAGAAAGAGAACGATATTTTGCATATATGAGGGGTGTGTATATATTAGACTGCACCACATCGGCCAAAAAATATATATATATCAAAACCTTATTAAAATCCACACTAGGGGTAAGGCAGGAGAGCCACAGTAGTTAGGGGCAAAATAGAGTGACACCCATGCCAATCTTCAAGTAGAAATATGAATCTATGAAGGAATATGAAGAAAAAATTCCCAAAAGAAACCCAAACATCGTTCAGTGCAGATCATGTCAGAGGAATTCATCCTTCGCAAACATGAAATCCGCTGAAAACATAAGGGCACAGACAGCATACCTAATGAAGTGGTTTAGAGCATAGGGTGACTCTCTACGTGCAAACCGTGGGGCATCAGATGCATGCTCCCCCCATCATTAACAGTGACAGGGCATGCACAGCTGGCGCCGGCTTTATGTGAATTGACCGATGCGGCTTTGGGCGTAATGGAGTCAGCACGCATCACATCACCATGGCAATGGGCGTGACACCACCCGGACGTATGGCGTGATGACGCCCTGCACAGGACGTCATTAGAACAATGGGCGCCATCCAGTCAGTGAAAGGAAGGGGGGGCAAAAGAGCGCACCCCCCTCCTGAATCATACCAGACCACATGCCCTCAACATGGGGGGGGTGCTCTGGGGCAGGGGGACTGTGCCCCCCTCAAAACACCTTGTCCCCATTTTGCTGGGTACAAGGGCCTCTTCCCCTCAACCCTGGGCTAGGGTTATGGGGGTTTGCAGGCGGGGGGGCTTATAAGAATCTGGAAGCCCCGCTTAACATTGGGGCCCTCAGGTCCAGGCCCCATGTGAATGAGTATGAGGTACATAGTGCTGAATGCCTGCTCCTCCGGCTGACACTTCTTTATATAGATAAGGGGCAGAGTCACCCAATGACATCAGTGGGTGACCCCACCCCTTGTGACGGCCCAAGATTTTGCATTAAAGTCCTCTTTTATCTTATATAAAAATAACATTTAATACATGATAAACAAACATTTATCTTACTGCAGGTGCTGCTGGCAGGGCCAATTTTTTGTGTAGCCAACAAAGGCCATTGTTTGCGGTGACAGGCTTGCATCAAACAAAATAACTATATCATATTTCAGAGAGTCAGTTACATTTTCCTGTGTTTCCTGTGCTTCCCTGCCTGCCAGTTCAGTGCAGCTGGGTCCTCATTGTTGTGCTTGCATAGTTTGTGCACCATTGTAGGCAGACTAGTATTCTTTGCACTTATATTATACACACAGTAGGTCCATATAACGGCCAAACTGCTGACAGAACAGGGTTTGTCCTACCCTTCAACTCATCAGTTCTAGATGGGGGTGACACAGAATGGGCAAAGTGTCCATTTTAGCACCTTTGCCATTATCCATAGTGTGTCTTATGTGGATATATCATTTCTTGTTAGTGTGTACTAAGGCTAGCCAGTCAACTGGAGTGGGCGGTACAAGACAGTTGATCTAGAAAGGCACAAAGTATAAGTCTGTTCCTGGCATCCGGCCAGTTCCGTGAAGTTAAACATACCTGGGGGGTGATATTCCAAAAGAACTGTCATGACTATAGCTGATGATCATAGTAACCAAGTATTTATTTCCTTTGATCATCAGCTCTTTATTGGCCATAATGTGATATTTTCCTTATGAATAAAGAAAATCTGCTTGAGTGCTTCTATCATATAGCGCTTGCAAACCAAGAACTAGGCAGCTGAACAGGAACTGTTTATTGAAACACAGGTACACAGAGGTAACACTCAGGACAATACCCCCTCCCTTTGCATTCAGGGTGGAGTAGACTGTCCAATCAGCAGGGAGAGCTCTTGGAGGAAGTCCCCCCTCCCTCCTCACAGCAAATACACATACACGTCCAATAATACTTTTCTCCAAAGGCAGACAGACACAATAGAACAATGGAATACAGCCACACCCCAAACGAGCACACCGCAGTATGAAACAATACAGTCTGATCTGTACTAATCTGTACTAATTGCTGTACAACCACACTGGAATGTTGTGTGTATATATATATATATATATATATATATATATATATATATATATACACACAACATTCCAGTGTGGTTGTACAGCAATTAGTACAGATCAGACTGGGGTCTTGGTCATCCCGTGCCCCTATAGACACAGGGTAATTTGGACACGAAAGGTGCATGGGGAATTGAAACAAGGGTTTCCCAACCTCTCCAAGGGATTCTGAGTTCCACAGGCCCCTGCCCAAAGTGACTCCCGTCACATCTCTCCCCTTTCGGCAGCAGACTAACACAGGAGGAGATCGCAGACAGGTTGACACCGAAGTTAATCTGTAGTTCCAGTCCACCAATGCCTTTCCCAGGACATACAGGGTGTATCACAAACATCTAAGTTCAATTAAGTAAATACAAAGTATCTTTATCTTTGTATTTTGAAAGAAAATAGTATCAAAATCCACACACATATATAAATACCCTTCTTCCACCAATAAAAAAGACAACCTTGTCATTGGGGAGATTTCCCTTCACTTCTATCACATAGCCAAAATAGGAAGTGAGAGGAAATCCATACAAATTAAAATAATTCCTTGGGGACCTCCAGGTATCCCCATCGGAAGATTCTCCCTTTATTACTTTTCTGGGGACAACCCAAAATGTGGAAATTTCTTTTACTTTCAATGCTAACAGTAAACAGGACACATAGGGGTTAATTTACTAAAGGCAAATAGACTGTGCACTTTGCAAAGTGCAGTTGCACTCTGCAAGTGCAGTTGCTCCAGAGCTTAGTAAATGAGGTAAAGCTTTACTTTGCAAAGAATACTCAATCACGTGCAAGGAAAATAAAAAAAACAGCCTTTTGGCTTGCATATGATTGGATGATGAAATTCAGCAGAGCTTTTCCTCATTTACTAATCTCTGGAGCAACTGCTCTTGCAGAGTGCAACTGCACTTTGCAAAGTGCACAGTCTATTTTCCTTTAGTAAATCAACCTCACAGAGAGAGTGAATCTCCCTAACAGGGGAACAGACAGGAATAGAAACCTGAGAGGGGGTCTAATTCATCTCCACTCTCCACTAAACTAAAAACTAAACTAAAAAAAAGTTTTGCCTTTAATCATACTTTAAGTAAATCAGCCCCAATGATCCTGTGTTTTTCCATATTTAGGTTTCTATGCATTACTGTTGAGAAAACTGATTTAAAAGGTAGAGAATACTCCTAATTGGCTATTATATTTTTGCATTCCTTAAGTATATACAAATAAAAATATATGTCCACCTCTCAATATAAGTGAACAAAACCAATAATGCAAAATAAGTCAAATATTAAGTGATCACTAAAAAAGCTGCAACCAAATTAGTCCGAACACAAGACTCATATAAACAGTAATTAAAAAAGATTGGTGCGCTAATCAGATACCAAACTCTGAAAAATATTTATTTCCCAGTCGAAGCCTGTTACGGGGAAACGCGTCGGGTGGAGCCATATTTGTGACATCATTCCGCACGAGCAGGCTGGTGTTGACCAGTGCCGCGTGCTGGTTTGTTTTCCAATGCTGATGTGAATCTGCCTTATCGTAAGTGTAATTTGTGTTTTTTAAATAAACGCCTTTTAAACATATTGCACTATGAGGTTTTTCTATTTCTCCATACATACGGGAAGCAACCGGAAACTGTCCTCTGTGTATTGAGTACTATGGAGTCACCCTCTTGACTATCGGTGAAACAGACATCTTCCCCAGCCTGGCCGCTGAGCCCTTAGGATTAAAGCAAGCGAGTGTGATCTCTATAATTTGAGATCCATGATCTCTGGTACTAGGCGTGTGTATGTGGTGAAGGGATCTGTTTTAACATTGTTCTATTTGGATCCTTTATGAACACTGGCATACAATTCTACCTTATCACAGAATCAGGTGTCTGCTCTTACAATCCTCTCTCATTAGGGTTTTTTTTTAGACTTTAAAATGTATACTTTTATTGTTTGGAAGATTATTTATTCATTTTGCTTTGTGCAAATCCACTGCATAGGGCAGGTAAGTATAACATTTTTATTATTTTTAATAAAAATAAACGAGACTGTACAATCACTTAAGTGTTTTTTGTTTGAAGAATTCTCTATAAGGAAACGTTGTTTGTTCTAAGTTTTGCATAACATTGATATACTTATTTGAAATTGTTTTATTTATTTAAATATTTTGCAGAGTCTGGTATTTGATTAGCGCATTATTCTTTTTTAATTTCATTCCTTAACTATCTCTTACCTTGACCACTACTAATTTAGCGCATGCATTTATTTAATTATTTCATTTAGTGAATTGATATTTCTGGTCCAAATAATTTGGTGGAGAGGAAATTATGGTGTGGGGTTGTTTTTCAGAGGTTGGGCTTGGCCCCTTAGTTCCAGTGAAGGGAACTCTTAAGGCGTCAGCATACAAGACATTTTGGACAATTTCATGCTCCCAGCTTTGTGGGAACAGTTTGGGGATGGCCCCTTCCTGTTTCAACATGACTGCGCACCAGTTCACAAAGCAAGGTCCATAAAGACATGGATGAGTGGCCTGCACAGAGTCCTGACCTCAACCTGATAGAACACCTTTGGGATGAATTAGAGCACTGACTGCGAGCCAGGCCTTCTCATCCAACATCAATGCCTGACCTCACAAATGCGCTTCTGGAAGAATGGTCAAACATTCTCATAGACCCTAGACATACTCTTAAACCTTGTGGACAGCCTTCCCAGAAGAGTTGAAGCTGTTATAGCTGCAAAGGGTGGGCCAACTCAATATTGAACCCTAAGGACTAAGACTGGCATACCATTAACCACTTTCCGACCAGCTGCCGCAGCTATACGTCAGCTCGTGGGGTAGGGATAGCAGGCACGCGCGCTGCACAGTGGGGGTGCCTATGCTTGTGGCCGACGGTCACGATGACCGCTGGCCACGAGCGATCGTGATCAGGAGACACAGAACAGGGACGAGTGTGTGTAAACACACACTTCCCTGTTCTGACAAGAGTGACAGATCGTGTGTTCCTATTAGCTAGGAACCACAATCCGTCACTTCCTCTAGTCAGTCCCCTCCCTCTTCAGTTAGAATCAACGCCCAGTGTACACATTTAACCCCTAAATCGCCCCCTATTGTTAACCCCTTCACTGCCAGTGATATTTTTACAGTAATCAATGCATTTTTATAGCATTGATCGCTGTATTAATGCCAATGGTCCTAAAAATGTATCAAAATTGTCCGATGTGTCCGCAACAATGTCACAGCCACGATTATAATCGCAGATCGCCGCCGTTACTAGTAAAAAAAATATATAAAAATGCTATAAATCTATCACCTATTTTGTAAACTTTTGCTCAAACCAATCAATATAGGCTTATTGCGATTTTTTTTTTACCAAAAGTATGTGGAATACATATCGGCCTAAACTGAGAAAAAATTAGCTTTTTTGAAAAAAAAATGGGGATATTTATTATAGAAAAAAGTGCAAAATATTGTTTTTTTTTTTCAAAATTGTCGCTCTTTTTTTGTTTATAGTGCAAAAAATAAAAACCACAGAGGCAATCAAATACCACCAAAAGAAAGCTCTATTTGTGTGAAAAAGAGGACGTCAATTTTATTTGGGTGCAACGTCGCAGGACCGCGCAATTGTCAGTTAAAATGACGCAGTGCTGAATCGCAAAAAGTGCTCTGGTCATGAAGGGGGTAAATTCTTCTGAAGTGGTTAAAGTTCATGTGCGTGTCAAGGCAGGTGTCCCAATACTTTTGACAATATGTATATATCGCCTTGCAATTTGCGGAGGTCTGTATAAAGTCTAAAAACATATTAGGTCTAATACAAATAAAGCTTATCAACAGATTAGGTCTAACATAACAGCAGATTAGGTCCAACATAACTAAACAGGACGTTTGGTTTCCTTTGCAGTGCAGGAATCATTTGATGGCAGTAGTCATGGCTGAAATAACTTCAGAAATAAATGTAGGCTTATCAAACAATAATTACAGTGTGTCTCATATTTTGTATTAAAAGGACTGCTATCGCATGGGGTACACTGACCGAACCAAGGACTGTCTGCACAGTGAAAGGAAACATTTTACAAGTGGACGATGGTGAGTGGAGCTTAGTATTTCTTGTTTGACTGGAGTGTCTTTTTAATTTGAAGAACTGCTGTAATTTTAAAATGCTTTGTTGCCTACAATTTAAGAAAAGAAAAGAAAAAAAAAAAACAGAACAATTTATGACAGCAAATAACAGTCTTAAATATCTATTGTAAAACTCCAGCACAAAAAGCCTGTGCTTCACACTGTGCAATTAATAGCAGGTCACAGGCTGAACTTTAAAATTAGTGTGATGGAAAAATCAAGCAATGCTCTGAATGGAGGCAATACATCTATTCAAACCCCTTTTCTTCTGCAATGCTACACTCAAATGCCAAGAGCGGCGGGAGTTCTTTCTGGGACAATACGTTAAATCCACAGACAGTTGCAACGACCTGCCACTCTAAAAAGAAAGAGAGACATAATACTCAGCGTGACACTGAAGTGTTAGCTCACAGCCTTTCCTGATTACTTTAAAAGTTCTGATGTATATTCCTCCACTTAGCAGAACTCCAGAAATACTTTCTGTATTGGACTAGAAACGTGTAGAAAAACAATTTTCTACCAACTTTGCATTCACTCTTTATGTCTACGTTATTTCCAGGATACGTCTGCTGCGTACAAACTATATTGTTTCAATCTATCATAAACATCTGTGTAAGAGGGCTTAGATAGATGCAGTCATTCCCAAAACAGTGACCCAAAAGAAACTTGTATATGAGCCGCTCAGGCTTTAGGAGGGGTGCAAGACCTCAGTCCACTGCTGAGTGCCTGCTTGGGAGGGAGCTCACCCCGGCTCCAAATGTCACTGTTTGTAAAAATGGATCCCTCTGTACCCACACATCGAAAAAATCCCACTAGTAGTAGGTGGGGCCTTGTTGGAGCCCAAGCTGAGGTTGCCATACACCTACTACTAGTGGGATTGTTTCGATGTGCCGCTACAGGGGGATCCATTTCTACACACAATTTTCAAAACAGTGTTGCATACCACCACCTTAATCACCACTAGCTCCCACTTTGAGGCTGCTATTTTCCTGATTAAATTAAAACCCTAAGAGAAATCAAATTCACAAAGCAAGTGTTTCAGTCACACACATATTCATCAGTGGTCAATAGGAGTGAGGAACAGGGTACTGTTTAGCTGTTGGATTGTTTCCAAATTTGGAAATGTACAGTGGCATCATAGACTAATGACTTTTTACATTGAACACCATGCATTCACATGTTTTATTCCATCACATATAGAAAAAGAAGGACATTTTCCCTCATTTTAGGAGTATTGGCAGAGCCATTTAACTCATTCCTTTTTAGTGCATTGGCACACTGGAAAAAGAGAAAGCTGCAAGGACATCCCAATGTAACCCCTTCTACTCCCAGCAAGCTCAGCTTTTTGCTAGTGGCCTACCAAGTGATGCTTATCTCCCTTTATGTGGAGGTTATTTTTTTGCCTCTGGGGATGCTGACTGCCTATTTTGCCTCATAGAATGCTGACTGCCTATTTTTTTTTCTCCAGTGCTTCTACACTTCCTGTGTATTTTTGCCTTTTTTCTGTGTGTTTCTTCCTTTGGCCTATCCACTTCATCACGGGTCTTCCCAAGGCACTAGTGCCTGTGCTTGTTCTGCTCTGACAGTGAAATATTAAACAACTTTGTTTAGAAGGCATGGTCAACCCAGTCTTAGTCAGCCAACATCCATTGCACTGTACAGACTCTGCTAAGCTCTGGAAGGATCCTAAATCTCTAGAACTCAGGGCTGGAACCATCCCATTGATTGGAGTATCTGAGTCTAGTGTGGACCCTGTTTACATTTTTTTTTTCCCCCATGGACAACTTCCAGGCTCTTTGATGCCATGTTTAGACTCTGTGGTTCAGGAGTGACTAACTGGCCCTGCATTTGGGTCTTGGATCTAAGGGGGTTCTCTCTCAGGCAGTCCCTTATCTTGATTCTCATTTTAAGACTTGAAGGGGCAATTTCTGGATCATCCCATTATCCTTTTTGGCAGGACCAGGCTTGTCCTGAAGTTTGGTGCTGGTTGCATTTAGAATCCCTTCCACTCAAGGCTTTGGTTTGTGGGTTGGGAAAAAGTCCTAGTTGTGTATTTTTTATTTATTTTTTTGCTACAAGAAAAAACAAAATCTCCTAATCAACATTCTGGAACTAAAAGTGAAACTCTCATCTGTGAGGTCATCCAGTGTAGATTCCTATGCCACAGTAGTGGCTTACATTAACCATCAGGGAATAATTTGATGTTTCGCAAAAATCAGAGAAGCAGATCTGCTTCTGACTTAGATGGGAGTTCCAGGCAGCTCCGGTCCAACCACCATGCTGTTCCCCAGCATGGTAACTTGGCAGGCAGACTCCCTCAGTTGTGTTGGAATCTTTGTCTTGGTTGGAGGATGCCAGATGTAGCCTTCTTAGCCTTCAGGTTCATCCACAAACCACACTGTCTCCAGTCACAGGGATGCCTAGTCTTTGCAGGAGATCCTTTAATGAATTAGTGGGATTATTCCAACCTATACTCTTGTGGCTCAGGGACTGACTCCTCATAGTTCGCTATTGGATGTTTTTTTGCTTGGTGCGGAACCAGGATTCCTTCTTAGGCTGTACTTTGTGGGACACAACTGTCTTCTCCACTGTCTTCATAAAGGCTGTGCTTGCATTTGTTCTTCCTGTAAATTTCAAGTGATTCAGTGGGGTCTCAAACTATTTTCTGTGGGTTCTATTGGACCACCCCTTAAATTTAACAGGGAATTTTTTCCTGTTTAGCTTTACTCATGTGATTGCTATCTCATCACCATTGATTTTGTGTTGTGAGTTTCGAGTTGACTGTATTCACCAGTAAGGAGCCCTTTCTCGTCTTCAATAAGGACAAGGTTGTTTTGAGGCCATAGCCTCCTTTTTTCTTGGGGTGTCTTCTTTCTTATTCACCTTGACCAGGACTTTGTTCTTCTTTCAGTCTTACTCCTGTACACCCTTCCTTCCATTGGTTGGATGTAATATGCCCTGTTTGAGTGTGTACCCAGGTGCTGGGCTACAGCAATATGGATAAGGAGACACTGCCTTTTGTTCTTCTCTCCTTCTACTGAGACACTGATGTTAAGCTGCACCATTCTCCACTGGCCAGCAGGGGGGAAGCTAAATCAAAGCAAGCCAATAAACTTCTATGCAGATGGCAGCCATATAATGGAACAAGTAGACTCTTTACACTACAGATTCCAATAGGCACTGTGTAGTACGAGGATTGGCGAGATGATTTTTATTAATCTGCTGGGAAGGTTCTTTCTCTTGGGACCAAGGGAGTTAGAGAGAGATCACCTTTGGATTTTTGCTGGCCAGCAGGAGACCATACCAGTGAAAATCCAAGCCTGAGAATGAGGACACCCAGGGGCAATGCAGCACCACCCACATCACAGTATCTGCGCCACTGCCGCAGGGAGATTGGAGTGTCCACTCAAACTTTGCTTCCCACTGCTGATCACTGGAGGCTTTTGGGGACAGAAGGAGGGGGCCTCCCCTTCTACAATGAGAGGTCACCACAATATCTTGGGGACTGATGAGAGGACTATTTGCCCATTGCTGATGCTGCTAGCAGGGAATGAGCCATTGAGAGCAGGACACCAAGTATACCCAATCCATACCGCACTTACTCCAAGCGTAGCGTGCACCAATACCAACCATATACTGCATTATACCAAAACCTTTAACGCATCTGAACCACATCTACCTTGCACCTGTGCCAAGACTATACAGTAACTATACTGTACCTATAATGCATGCAGATTGACTGGGACCATTGTTAAGTGTACCATTGCTCTTAAGGGTCCCCAATGATAGCCAGCAAAAGAACATCTCAAAGGACTTCCTCTCCCATAATAATTATTCTACAAGTTCCCTTTGTTCCCCTGCCTCCTCCACTACCATCCTCCTTTTTTTTTTTGGACAGTGCACACCCAGTCGGTCTAGAACTAACATAGCTGCCAAAAATGCACTCTGGCAGTATAGTTCCAGCACTCAGTAGGTTAAACTTTACTACTGCTCACTTCTGTATTTGAGGTGGTCTTGCTACTGTTTGTGCTGATCTGGATGCCAAATGTCACCCTATGCCTGGTCCCTTACTGTTAATCACTTTGTATGCTAAATTGTGTTATTACCTTTGTTAATCCATTTTATGCTTGCCTAGTTACAAACCATATTGGGTGATAATATATTAAATTTGCCTTTACTACCCAGTTTGGTGCCCATTTAGCACTACTTTTGGGGTACTAAGCATTACTTTCAGTAAATTCCTGTGATGTTGTATAATGCACTCAACCTGGTGTGTCAGAGGGGCTGAGGTTCTTGAGAAGGTTAAGGCAAAGAACAGAGCACCCATCCTATGCAATGGCTCCTACAAGGGTAGCACTACAAGTTCATCCCTCAACTGCTGCTGCTTCTCATTTTTCCAACTGTCTGATGCCAGTTTCGGGTGTAAAGTGCTACAAGTTGCTCTCTGAGTTTTGACAAGTCCTTCTTGACCCGTTTGTTATGTTTGGGCTTGTTTATTATGCTTTACATTTTTTCCTGTTAGCATTTGATTGATGTATTGCCCACCCCTCAGTTGGGCTGCTTTTGACTGTCTCTGTGTCCTGTTCTGTACTACTAAGAAAATAAAATTTTTTACTTCCCAGGAAATTTGCTTCTTGGAGTATAATTCAAGACACAGCCCCCCCCCCCCATTGTTCTTTATGATCTCCCTATTGTTTTCTACAAAACTAAGGCATGTTCGGAGTGGGAGGGATTATATAGGGGATGTCCTTGCAGCTTTCTTTTTTGCCTGTGTCCAGTTAGCTGAAGGTTTCTGTATATAACCCTTGGTTAAAAACTGAAGATTCTGTTCCCTGCACTGTACTCCATGAAAAATATTTTACAAGTAAGTCAAAAATCCCAATTTACATGTGCCATTCTAGCATGACATATGCTAAAATAAGGAGATTATTCCTCATCTCAGGAGAGTGGGCAGACCCTGCAAATCATTTCTTTTCACCCCATTTTATAACTGTACTTCCACAACCACTGGTGTATAGCAGAGGTACGGCCTAATATTAAAGAGCCATTTATTCCAAACAGCATACAGCTGTTTCAGACTTAGTGGCTATACACCAGTGGTTCTGGATCTATTTATTCTATCTTCAACACAGTTTTGTACCTAACCAGTAATTAATCTGGGTCCAAAACTGTTTTTGCATAGCTGACCTTTGATGACTATGTCCACCACTGGGTGGAACTTTGAACCTGGCAACACACTAACATAGAATTTCACAGGTTCAGGTTTAGAACTACTCAAAAAAATAAGGATCCTGGCAGCCGCACAGATTTATCTAAAAGAGCATCTGGCTGCAGATATGGATGTAATGGTTATATTTATAGCAAATTACCAGGTCTTTAAATGAATTGTAAAAAAAAAAGTTTTTAAATGGAGGGTAACTTAAAACCTATGTCCCTGTGAAGTTCACAGCAATGCATTTCATTCCATATAAAAAGATTCACTGTTTTAAGCAGAGAATATTGGTAAGGAAAGACGAAGTGGCAACCTGGCAAAATTTTCAGGTCAGTGTGCCATTTGGTAGACATGGCAACTGACATATAAAAAGCATCTGAAAGAAATGAATAGACTTTTATCAAAAAATATGTAATGCATTCTTAGTCAGTAATTATGTTCTGAAAACACCTCAGATTTTTTTCTCCATCTCTGCCACTTCGGGGCATTCTCTTTACTCTAATGATACACTTCTGAAACTTGGCTCTATAAAAGCACTTTGTGAAGCACTTACAAACATTTGTTTCATGGCCACTATAGGCAGCCATTATCCCCTTTCTGCCTTTGTGTTCACCAAATAATTGCAATATGAATGCTTATTATAAGTGATAACTGTGAATAGTAAGTCACTTTGTTGAAAAAGGAACATGTATTCATTCACAGGTGTCACAGTAAAATGCAATGTACTGTATCACTTGTCAGTGTAATGAGGCAGTTTTGCAGAAATAACATTTTTAAATAGTGGAAGTATTCACTATATCTGCTTCTCCCATCTATGCCATTGGGTAAACAGGCTGTAACTACAGACAGAGATAGTTAGGGGGCAGGAAGTGAATATGAGGGGTACCACAGCCTCTTGGGGCCAAAGCGTGGAGCATGGGTGCCCCACAGGGATGTGTGCTCAGCCCACTGCTCTTCACACTGCTGACCCATGACAGGTCATGCGAGATACAACATTTTGTTCTACTGTATGTTCGCACGTGTAGTACAATGACAATAGCGCTTGACTTGACTTGGCTTGATCATGTTAGGCCAGGTTCTTTATCTCATGGACCCCTTATGGCAGTATGAGATTGTTAATTGACCCCAAAAATGTATTGTATGAAAATACATTTACAAAAACTCATTTAAATAACAGTACTTTCAATAATATTAATACAAACATGATTTTGATTACTGTCAAACCTTCTTCTTGGTATTAGCACTGCTATTATGATTGTTGCAATGCTGAATTTTTTGTAAATCCGCAGAATTCATCTTATTGGCCTCTTTCCTATCTCTATGGGTAATATACTCAATGACTCTACAACAGAGTTTGAGGTAGAGGAGTATACTCAGTACAAGAAGCAAACATTTACCTACTGTATATCCTTCTCAAAAGGAGGAGGTTGGTAGGTCACAGACACACAATGCAAAACACAGTGATAACTGAAGCCTGTAATGACACACAGCTATTGCAGACAACTCAAAGCTGCTCTTACTGGCCGCTAACCATCGAACTTTGTGTCCTGTCAAGGAGCTACTTCACCATCAGGACTGAGGACTGGTGTCGACCTCTACAGGGTCCTCAAAAGAATAATTGTCCCCAAATGACCTTACATCATTTATTGATGACCTGTTAAAGCCCCAGACATTTACTCACTTTCTTTGGCCACAGCCATTTTATCAAACCCTTGATTAGCTCCATCGATCCATAGGAATCCATATTGACCATCAGTAGGATGATAATTGACGTACTTTTTACCCTAGCTCTTCCAGCCATTTGCCTTTAAGTCACAACAAAGTAGAATGTATCTAAATAATTTAGCTAATGCCATTTTCGGTCTTTTAGCATAGAAAACATAGAGAGCACAGTGCTGAGACAGAATTGTGGGAATGGAGTTTACTATGTGCTGAGTCTCCACAGCTGTGATATCCTGGTTGGGGCAGCTGCCGTATTGTATGGTGACTCACTGGGCACTGCCTGCAAGGCTGGTGACTGTCTATTGAGGAGGATGTACCTTGAGGAGATGCATATTAATGTCACTAAACGTTTGAATTTAAACATGTTACATTTTTAAGGGTTAGTCTATTACAAAATAAAAGGGACTCATAATGGATGTTCAACATCCCTTGAAAATATTTTTCCTTCTCTGTGAAGCAAATACCTGTTTCCATCTGGGCCCCAGTGTAGTGCGGCTTCTTCATCTTGAAGAAATACCTTATATAATATAACAGCTCATTCTGCTCTGGCCAGCAATAATTAACATTGCATGCCCTGCAGACAGCAATAAATTAAATAACATATACCCAAGTTATTAATCTAACTAGATGGATTTGCCATTAGGCACAGGGGGCCTTTTCTTGTATAGTTAACATACACTCATTTTTTCTCATCAATCTTCTGATTCAAGCTTATTTACAACTTACATAATGTCGCTACATTCTAAGTCACCTGAAGACCAGTAAAAGCGCACTGTGGAAAACATAATTCTGTTGTTTGGGCTCCATAGGCTGTGTGTCTACAGGCTCCAGTAATAGTAATGTAGCCCCAGTAGCATATACAATAGATGCCCTCCTAAACAGCAATAATATTCCCAAGGAGCAATAACTATTAATATCTTCTTAGCCAGCCGCAATTTAGACACCTCCCTATTAAAATGTATTTGAAATGAGTTGGGAAGATTTAAAACTCGAAACAGGTTTTTTTGCTGTGTTTGTCTTGCTGGGTAGATTCACATTCACGTTCTATCCCGTAATCACAGAGTCATTCTTTTTCCCTTTGAAATGGTGAGGCTATTTCCCATCTTAGACAGGGAAAATTTGTCCCGGTTGGAAGATTTATCCTCACATCTGGTGACAACTAAAAAAAAATGGAATTTCCCTGCGTATTCTGTCTAAATGAAATCATTAACCACTTCAGCCCCGGAAGATTTGGCTGCTCTTTGACCAGAGCACTTTTTGCGATACAGCACTGCGTCCCTTTAACTGACAATTGCGCAGTCGTGCAACACTGTACCCAAACAAAATTGACGTCCTTTTTTTCCCACAAATAGAGCTTTCTTTTGGTGGTATTTGATCATCTCTGCGGTTTTTATTTTTTGCACTATAAATAAAAAAGAGCAACAATTTTGAAAAAAGACCACAATATTTTGTACTTTTTGTACTATATAGTATAGTATCTCCATTTTTTAAAAATCTCCATATTTTTTAAAAAAAGGCAATTTTTTTCTCAGTTTAGGCCGATATGTATTCTTCTACATATTTTTGGTAATAAAAATTGCAATAAGCGTATATTGATTGGTTTGCACAAAAGCTATAGCGTCTACAAAATAGGGGATAGATTTATAGCATTTTTATGATTATTTATTTTTTACTAGTAATGACGGTGATCTGCGATTTTTATTGTGAGTGCGACATTATGGTGGACACATCGGACACTTTTGACACATTTTTGGGAAGATTGACAATTATACAGCAATCAGTGCTACAAAAATGCATTAATTACTGTATAAATGTCACTGGCAGGGAAGGGGTTAACACTAGGGGGCAATCAAGGGGTTAAAAGTGTTTCCTGACTGTGTGTTCTAACTGTAGGGGGAGGGGACTGACTATAAGAGATGACAGATCATGATTCTTAGCACAATATGCATCTCCTCTCAGAACAGGGATGTGTGTGTGTTTACACACACACATCCCTGTTCTGCCTCTCATGCCTGCAATCGCTTGTGGCCGGCGGCCATCGCAACCACCGGTCAGGAGCATCGGCACCCCCCGCAGTGCAGCGGGCACGCACCTGCTATCCCGCTTAAAGGAGCCGACGTATAGCTACAACGGCTCGTGGGATCGTGCCGACCTGTTGCCGTATAATGACGCTGGCTGGTCAGCAAGTGGTTAAAGTGGAAGCAAACCCTCCTATCATTTTCAGCCAAGGAAGCTGCCATCTCGGTCTCTGTTTGATCTTCAAAAGCCATGATGCTGCACGTGTGATCAGTTATGACACCAGCCATTGGATGGCTTGACAGTTTGTTTGAAAGCACAACCAATGGAACAGTTACATTCCTGGCACATGCAGGAAATGTAACTGTTTTTTGAAACTGTTAAATCGATGGGTTCTTCCACTTTAAGAGGACCAGTGGAGACATAAACAGCAATTAAAAAATAACACCTCCACATTATGTCCAATTCAGAAAAAAGATATTTAGCACAGAATTATTGTTCACCCAGCAACGCATAGGTGGGTCACGTGGGTGATAAAGCCCACCCTTTTGCCATTGCACATATGTCTTACGTGAGCAGCAAGAGGATAAACTTGGTTTTATTGAGCCATTCACACTTTGTATTTGTACATACTGCAGGAAGTTTGGAATGTGATACCCTTTAGTTGTTCACTTACTACTGATGCAAGCTATCGAAACACACTAGGTTTCTCCATTAGACATTACTGGCTCTAAAAACCACATATGTAGACTAGAAAAACAAAGATACACAATTAAATACAACTGTTTTCTCCTGATACCAATGAAAGGTAATGATTGTTGTAAAATGTTATGATATATAAATAATGATCAGCACTTGGGAGTGTGTTTGAGGGAGCTGACACATGTTTTACAGAGAAGAACCCATGGCACTGTCCTCATTTAAGTGTGGGCTGCTATGAGAGATTTTTTATGAATTGTTCATTTACCTTTGTTTAGAGATCGGCAGAAAGACAGGCTTCCTTGTTAAAGAAGAAGTACGGTATGTATAAAAATAAACATGCATTTTCACCTCCATGCTTGAGCGTCTGCGTGATGCTGCAGCTGTCCCTCGCTGGTCCTAAGCCTGAGAACGGAATGATCACATGACCGCTGATTGCTTAGCTTTTGGTCAGCTTCAAGCGGAGAGCGGTGACTGTCAGTCACTGCTCTCCGCTTTGTTCCTGCAGCGCTCACTGAAAGCCCAGCTGGAGAGGGGCTTTGGCTCTCAGATGTGTGATGAAAGGTGAAGCCACCTTTCAATCATAAAGAGGGGTGGATTCTGACACCACTGTCGGGATCCTTTCTGAGCGTGCCGCAGCTCTACCCCGTCAAGTTAACAGCAGGCAATAGCTTGCTAAAAGATGACTCTGGGTCACAGGTGAATAAACGTAAATATGCCCTCATGCGAAGTATAGAAAGAAAAGGTTTTGGCCATTTTTCTCTTTTAAGTAAGGTAGTGCTTTCAGTTAAAATTATAATGCCACATACATTTTTTTTCCCTTTTGTAGTGATCGAATATATACTGGGTGATATGATGTAGAGTGGGTATGATAATTAATTAATATTTCGGTATTATAATGATGATGATGCAAGTACTCTTCCGCAGCAACCCAATTCTTCCAGAGAGATGCACTTTATTGACTTCCAACACAGAACAAAGTCCAAAGTCCACAGATGACAAAAAAATCCGACAGAGTAGATATAATTCAGAGACCCATATTCCTAGGCCTGTGTGTTCCCAGCCATACACAGACAAGCCTAACTTAAAACTATAGACTGAATACCATGTTATATTCACTAAATATTGAATGGCTGAGCAATTTGATTGGCCGTCTCCATTCAGGTCTTTTATATACTCTAGTCTTTCAGACAGACAACTCCCAGCCATGAACAGCTGTAGTCATAAACCGCCCCAATTTGCACTCCCGCATATCAACATCAACAAGTCCCCTTAGGTATGTGTAATTAGATTAACAGATACCACCTGAACATCCTTTGAAATGTTCAAATAGACTTGCATAAGATTAACACATCAAAGGGCTATGTTAAAATCCAGTTGGACAAATCAACCATTGTCAATTGAATTCTGGCCTGGTCAACATTGACTGCATGTGTACATACACACAACAATGTCCCACATAAATCGGTGAACATATTACAACATATACAACATATACCCCCACTTGGGTCGGTTCTAACTACTAGAACTGACCCATAAATTAAACAACAAAAAATATCATTACGAGTTAAGGTACTGAATGCTTTACAATGGCTCATATAAAATATGAAGTTGAAACTGGTTACATCTCTCTTCACCAGCCTCTAAAATATCCCCATGAAACAGTTATTAGATAATATAACTTTTAGACCATGACTGGAAAAAGATTTGGTAAACATCAGTGGCCCATATAGCTGTTAGGCCTTATTATATCACATCAAGATCTTGAATATTGCGCAAAGACGAGCTGATGTCACAGTCCATCCTTTGGTCTGACTTCATCACATCTCTCACCATCTCACTGAAAGTAAACTTGGTATGCTCTGCTCTGGGAGCTCCAATCCACATCAGTCCAGGATTCTCTCATCTCCAGGCGCAAGCTTTCCATTTTTAAAGATGCTTTTACGCAAACACTCTACTTTCATCTTTACAGTAAGAAGAACCATCAATGTACCAGCCCTCACTTTCAAGGTAGAAAAGGTTTGGATATGGCAGTAAAAACTGTGCTGCAAACTATTTCCTTGCACTTGACATTCATGTGTCCATCTTTGTTGATTGCCAGTCACAATTTGCTTTTGTAATTTGCTGTAGGCCGACCCCTCATTGCCTTCAATAGAGCAGTTACTTGGATCATTCAGTCCACAATTACACCTGAATGGTATACCAACATATACATATAGATATACCCCCACACGATGGTTCAGATAGAGTCATCAGTGTTTATCAGATCTTCTATCCAGACAAAGCGGCAGTGGAAATTCTTGCCAGTATCTTCACCATGAAAGGTAGAAAGGTCTTTTTCATCCATATATGTTATAGCCTTTAGTATATTATAAACAACTGATTCAACAAAGTTTCAAATCATGACTAGAGTGATGAATTTCACTCACCCCTCTTATAAATTTAGGAAAACCACCCAACATACTAAAATTTATGCTCTGCCAAGCCATTGTGCAGCATCTCACCTTAGATGTCAAATATATTGATCAATACGCATTATGTAATATGTACAGATGTCATGAAAATTATTTTAGGTTTAAATGCTTCTCTTTGGTTTTAAGATAAAGTTCAAGAAAATAAAACATAAAGAAAATAAAAAATGAAAAGCAAAATATATCAGGAAAAGGGAGAAAAATTAAAAATTAGGGTGTTGAAGTTGAAAGGAAAAAGGTCCATTGCTTGATGCTTTATAATTCCTTGTATAGAGATATATTGTCTATTCAGCGTTTCTTCCATAATTCTCCCCCACTAGCCAGCAATTTCAGACTGTGCTTCTGCTATTCACCATCATTTAAATGTCAATATCTGAAAGACAAAAAAACTCTCCAACAAAACTAATTAGCAAGGTCCTTAAACGTTGTTTGAGGTTAAAACAAAACACTATTTACACATATACAGTTTAAAGCTAATTCACCCCCACTGCTGGAGAAGTGTCATCTGCATTCAAAAACAGATCTGAAGAATGTACAACTTGTACCCCCTTCAGCTTCTCTAATAATTTATCACGTTCCCCTCTCATCTTGTCATACTCAATCTTCAGGTGGTCATATTTCTGTTTTAACTGAGAAAATGGTATCCAGGTTTTGGACCTTTTCTTATTATTATTTTGGTCAGCTCTGTTTTTCATATTAATATCACCTATGTTTGACCCGGAGTGTCCTCTTTGGGTATTATCATAGGATATTATCTTTTGATCTTTATGCTCAGTATTTGTCCTAAACAATGTGGCTTAATCAATTTTGACAGCCTGCTCATTTGACTTTCTCCATAAATGGTCTGCTCTCAACAATAAGTCTTTTAAATCATGAGGATTTGGGGTAACTAATAAAATATTTTGTTTGATATCTTCATGTAACGCATCTAGAAACATACTCATATGTATCAAGCCCCCACGCTCAAATGCAAGATTATTACCGACCAATAATTCCATAATAGTTGCTATCCTGTGTGACAATTCATATGGAGATTCATTTTGCATCTGTTGGATCCTCCCATGAATGGTAACATCAGAACGTACGCCATACAAAACACATAATAATTCCAGTAATATGTCCCTTGTCCTCAGAGGCTGATTACAGATCTGTTTAATTCTCATCCAAAGACCACTTCCTACAGAATGTTGCAAAACTCTTTCTAAGTCAGATGGGTTGAGATTGTACATATCTCTGACCTGCTGCACGTCACAAAACCATTTTAAAAATCTGTTTAAATCATGGAATGGAACCATTCCTATTTCTTTAAGAATTGCGTCTAATTCTTTTGATTTCAAAGGCTTCATTACAAGCTGAACTTGTATTATTATTATTGTTATAAACTGTGGTAGTCACAGTGGGGGCAGCTGGTAATGAATTATCAGATTTAATATGAGGTTCTGTTTGCTGCAGATTGCTGAATCCAAGATTTGATGCATATCTGCATTCCTGAGATCTCTTCTCTAATTCCATAATTCTTAATTTTAATCTCTAATTTTTCTCTGATAATTCATCACAACGTTTAGATTTCTCAAGTAAAGCTTCTCCAATGGTAACCGCATGCAATTTTAAATTTACTGTCTCAGTGTCTGATTGGTTTTGTAACCTCTCACAAACATTGTTGCTATTATCAACTTCCTTCTGTAACTGGGCGATTTCCTCAACCTTACCATTCAAAGAACTTTCCATTGTTAAACAGCAAGATAACAAGCCCTGTATAATACAACCTTTTCTTTTACTTTCTGAAATTTTGCTATCAAAAACATTTTTCTCTAAAAATTCCTTCATCATCGTCCATGTCTGCTTACATTTTTCTGGAATTTCATAAGGACCGCCATGGCGCTTAATACATTTTAATACCCATCTGTTAACTTTATCAGAACTGACACTGGCTTCACACTGAGTAAGCATTTTGATTATATTACTAATAATTAAAAAAAAAGGAAATATTTTACTCACCACATTAATTACTCTTCAGCTTCCAGTTCAGGTCTTCTGGTACACGACACAGTCCTTTTTTGTTGTTTCCAGTCTCCAGAGAATAATTCTGGGGTTCCCAACTTGTTAAATTTTGTAGATCAGACTCTCTTATGTCACAACCAGACATTAGAGTCACAGCACAGCTCTTGGTTCTTCATCAGACTTCTGTCCACCTCACAGGATTGTTGTCACCACCGACTTCTGTTACTAAGTCCGAAAATGCTCTTCTGGTCACTTGAACGGCACCAATGTAGTGATATAATATCTTCAAAGAACGGGTCACTGCACCAATTTTGTGATCGAATATATACTGGGTGATATGATGTAGAGTGGGTATGATAATTAATTAATATTTCGGTATTATAATGATGATGATGCAAGTACTCTTCCGCAGCAACCCAATTCTTCCAGAGAGATGCACTTTATTGACTTCCAACACAGAACAAAGTCCAAAGTCCACAGATGACAAAAAAATCCGACAGAGTAGATATAATTCAGAGACCCATATTCCTAGGCCTGTGTGTTCCCAGCCATACACAGACAAGCCTAACTTAAAACTATAGACTGAATACCATGTTATATTCACAAAATATTGAATGGCTGAGCAATTTGATTGGCCGTCTCCATTCAGGTCTTTTATATACTCTAGTCTTTCAGACAGACAACTCCCAGCCATGAACAGCTGTAGTCATAAACCGCCCCAATTTGCACTCCCGCATATCAACATCAACAAGGCCTTAGATATGTGTAATTAGATTAACAGATACCACCTGAACACCCTTTGAAATGTTCAAATAGACTTGCATAAGATTAACACATCAAAGGGTCTTCAGCTGTCCCCTTGCTATGTTAAAATCCAGTTGGACAAATCAACCATTGTCAATTGAATTCTGGCCTGGTCAACATTGACTGCATGTGTACATACACACAACAATGTCCCACATAAATCGGTGAACATATTACAACATATACAACACCTTTATGCCACAGTTTAGAGCTTTTAACTTCTTTTTTGAGCTTAAATTTTTATTTTAACCCCCCCTTTTTTGGCTTTCCTTCAAGAATGGGCTAATACAGTATCTCACAAAAGTGAGTACACCCCTCACATTTTTGTAAATGTTTTATTCTATCTTTTCATGTGACAACACTGAAGAAATGACACTGCTACAATGTAATGTGTACAGCTTGTATAACAGTGTAAATTTGCTGCCCCCTCAAAATAACTCAACACACAGCCATTAATGTATAAAACACTGGCAACAAAAGCGAGTACACCCCTAAGTGAAAATGTCTAAATTGGGACCAATTAGTAATTTTCCCTCCCCCGGTGTCATGTGATTCGTTAGGTTACAAGGTCTTATGCTGCATACACACGATCGGAAATTCGGCCAGCAAAAGACCGATGAGAGCTTTTGGTCGGAAAATGCGACCATGTGTATGCTCCATCGGACTTTTGCTGGCCGATTTCCAGCCAGCAAAAGATTGAGAGCATGTTCTCAATTTTTCGGTCGGAAAAAGTTCCTATGCGAAAATGCGATCGTCTGCAGCAATTCCGACACGCAAAATTCCTACGCATGCTCGGAAACAATTCGACGCATGCTCGGAAGCATTGAACTTCATTTTCTTGGCTCGTCGTAGTGATGTACGTCACCGCGTTCTTGACGGTCGAAAGTTCAGCGAACTTTTATGTGACTGTGTGTATACAAGCCAAGCTTGAGTGGATTTCTGACGGAAAAACCATCCAAGATTTTTCTGATGGAAAATCCGCTCCTGTGTACGCGGCATTAGGTGTGAATGGGGAGCAGGTGTGTTAAATTTGGTGTTATCACTCTCACTCTCTCATACTGATCACTGGAAGTTCAATATGGCACCTCATGGCAATGAACTCTGTGAGGATCTGAAAAAAAGAATTGTTGCTCTACATAAAGATGGTCTAGGCTATAAGAAGATTGCCAAGACCCTGAAACTGAGCTGAAGCACGGTGGCCAAGACCATACGGCGCTTTAACAGGACAGGTCCCACTCAGAACAGGCCTCGCCATGGTCGACCAAAGAAGTTGAGTGCACATGCTCAGAGTCATATCCAGAGATTGTCTTTGGGAAATAAACAATACACTATTTCCTTTAGACCGGGTTTATATGATTTTTTTTCAATAGAGCTTTCTTTTGGTGGTACTTGATCACCACTAGGTTTTTGTATTTTTTTAGATAAATGAAAAGGAAATTTTGAAAAAAAACAAAGCTATATTTTTTACTTTCTGCTATAAAACATATCCAATAAAAAATAGAAAAAATAAAAATGTCTTCATAAGTTTAGGTCAAACTGTATTCTGCTACATGTCTGGTAAAAAAAACCTCCCAATAAGTGTATATTGATTGATTTGCGTGAAGATTATAGCATTTAAAAAATTATGATATATGTATTGATTTTTTTTTATACTAGCAATGGCAGTGATTAGCGACTTTCAGTGGGACTGTGATAGTGTGGCGGACAATCTAACACTAACTGACTCTAACGGGCTAACTGACATCTCCAGTGACATTAAAAGAGTGATCACAAAAGGCCTATTTCTCTCAAATATTGTTCACAAATCTGTCTAAATCTGTGTTAGTGAGCACTTCTCCTTTGTCAAGATCACCCATCCACCTCACAGGTGTGGCATATCAAGATGCTGATTAGACAGCATGATTATTGCACAGGTGTGCCTTAAGCTGGCCACAATAAAAGGCCACTCTAAGAGCCGGTTCACACGGGGGTGACTTGTCAGGCGACCTAGCCGCCTGACAAGTCGCCTCTCATTCTGTACAATGGAACCGTTCTAATCGGAGCAGGTTCCTGTACTACTTTGGGGGTGACTTGCATAGACTTCTATACAGAAGTCGTTTTGCAAGTCGCCATGGCAGTCGTGTGCAGGTCGCCTCGGTGAGGCGACCTGCAAGTCGTGCCGCTTCTAGTGTGAACCGACTCGAAATTGTGCAGTTTTATCACACAGCACAATGCCACAGATGTCGCAAGTTTTGAGGGAGCGTGCAATTGGCATGCTGACAGCAGGAATGTCCACCAAAGCTGTTGCCCTTGAATTGAATGTTCAATTCTCTACCATAAGCCGTCTCCAAAGGCGTTTCATAGAATTTGGCAATACATCCAACCGGCCTCACAACCGCAGACCACGTGTAACCACACCAGCCCAGGACCTCCACATCCAGCATCTTCACCTCCAAGATCGTCTGAGACAGCTGCTGCAACAATCGGTTTGCATAACCAAAGAATTTCTGCACAAACAGTCAGAAACCGTCTCAGGGAAGCTCTTCTGCATCCTCATCGTCCTCATCGGGGTCTCGACCTGACTGCAGTTCGTCCTCGTAACAGACTTGAGTGGGCAAATGCTCACATTCAATGGCATCTGGCACTTTGGAGAGGTGTTCTCTTCACAGATGTATCCTGGTTTTCACTGTACAGGGAAGATGGCAGATAGCGTGTATGGCATTGTGTGGGTGAGCGGTTTGCTGATGTCAATGTTTTGGTTCAAGTGGCCCATGGTGGTGGTGGGGTTATGGTATGGGCAGGCGTATGCTATGGATATCGAACACAGGTGCATTTATTGATGGCATTTTGAATGCACAGAGATACCGTGACGAGATCCTGAGGCCCATTGTTTTGCCATTCATCCACGACCATCACATCATGTTGCAGCATGATAATGCACGGCCTCATGTTGCAAGGATCTGTACACGATTCCTGGAAGCTGAAAACATCCCAGTTCTTGCATGGCCAGCATACTCACCAGACAGGTCACCCATTGAGCATGTTTGGGATGCTCTGGATCAGCGTATAAGACAGCGTGTTCCAGTTCCTGCCAATATCCAGCAACTTCACACAGCCTTTGAAGAGGAATGGACCAACATTCCACAGGCCACAATCAATAACCTGATTAACTCTATGCAAAGGAGATGTGCTGCACTGCATGAGTTGAATGGCGGTCACACCAGATACTGACTGGTTTTCGGACACCCCGACCCTCCCAATACAGTAAAACTGCACATTTTAGTGTGGGCTTTTATTGTGGCCAGCCTAAGACACACCTGTACAATAATCATGCTGTCTAATCAGCATCTTGATATGCCACACCTGTGAGGTGGATGGATTATCTCGGCAAAGCAGAAGGGCTCACTAAGACAGATTTAGGCTAGGTTCACACTGCTGCGAATTTTATTGCGAATTTGAGCCGCTGCGATCGCTCAAATTCGCAAGTCATTTTAATAACATTGTTTTCCATGAATGCTGTTCACATCAATGCGTTGCGAATTTAAGCTGCGTAAAAAAAGGGTCCTGTCCGAGTTTGATCCGTGTGCAATGCGAATTCAGCTCCATAGATTGCAAAATTTGCAGTAGACTCGCAAGAACACACAAAGAATTCGCAATGCAAATTTGCAACGCAATCGGATCAAAATCGCGCTAAATTCGCACTGCAGCAGTGTGAACCTAGCCTAAGGCTAGGTTCACACTGCTGCGAATTTTATTGCGAATTTGAGCCGCTGCGATCGCTCAAATTCGCAAGTCATTTTAATAACATTGTTTTCCATGAGTGCTGTTCACATCAATGCGTTGCGAATTTAAGCTGCGTAAAAAAAGGGTCCTGTCCGAGTTTGATCCGTGTGCAATGCGAATTCAGCTCCATAGATTGCAAAATTTGCAGTAGAATCGCAAGAACACACAAAGAATTCGCAATGCAAATTTGCAACGCAATCGGATCAAAATCGCGCTAAATTCGCACTGCAGCAGTGTGAACCTAGCCTTAGACAGATTTGTGAACAATATTAAGGCTAGGTTCACACTGCTGCAGTGCGAATTTAGCGCGATTTTGATCCGATTGCGTTGCAAATTTGCATTGCGAATTCTTTGTGTGTTCTTGCGATTCTACTGCAAATTTTGCAATCTATGGAGCTGAATTCGCATTGCACACGGATCAAACTCGGACAGGACCCTTTTTTTACGCAGCTTAAATTCGCAACGCATTGATGTGAACAGCATTCATGGAAAACAATGTTATTAAAATGACTTGCGAATTTGAGCGATCGCAGCGGCTCAAATTCGCAATAAAATTCGCAGCAGTGTGAACCTAGCCTTAAGAGAAATAGGCCTTTTGTGTACATAGAAAAAGTTGTAGATCTTTGCGTTCAGCTCATGATAAATACGGGCAAACACAAAAGTGTTGCATTTATAATTTTGCTCAGTGTACTTACCTGCTCTGTGTAGTGGTTTTGCACAGAGCAGCTTGGATCCTCCTCTTCTTGGGTCCCTTGCCAGCACCCTGGCTCCTCCCTCTTTCTGGGTGCCCCCACAGCAAGCAGTTTGCTATGGGGGCATCAAAGCAGGCATACTCCAGAGCCACGTCTCTGTGTGTCAATTCACACTCAGAGGCATGGCTCAACTGCACTCCTTCCGTCTTCTGATTGGCTCACTGGCTGTGATTGACAGCAGTGTAAACCAGTGGCTCCCCCTGCTGCCAAAAGCCAATCAGGAGTGCAAGTCCCCGGACAGCCAAGGCTCTCGTGGACTTCGGTCCTGCATTGAGAGGAGGCTCAGGTAAGTATTGGGGGGCTGCTGCACACAGAAGGTTTTTTACCTTCATGCATGAAGATTAAAAATCTTGTGCCTTTACAACCACTTTAACAAAGAATATTCTGTACTTAGAATGCAGTAGTCAGGAGTAAGAAATGTAAAACACAGTGAGGGGAATTTATCAAAACTGTTGCAGTCAGAATTTGGAACAGCTGCACATGGAAACCAATGAGCTTCTATGTTCAGCTTGTTCAGCTTTAAAATTGAAAGCTATGAGCTGATTGATTGCCATGCATAGCTGTTCCAAATTCGGTCTGCTCTAGTTTTGATAAATTCCCCTAAGGGCTCATTCATAAGGGCGCTGACACAGGTCCTGTATGCTGAACCACTTTTTGCTGCATTTGCATCCACCAGAGAGCTCATCTATAGAAGTGTATGCACAGATCTGAATGCAGACACTGTGCGATTGGATACATGCATCCCTTCCTGCTCTGCACGTCAAATTTTGACATTTGACTATGTCCATGTAGCTGTTGTGTCCAAATTGACTTTTACTGGACTGCCTGCATAAGGATGCACAGAACACCAAGTATCCCCATGCAGTACACGGCCATCACACTGGGCATGGATTCATATGCTCCATGCAAATGAGGCCGAATTGTCATGTGGGCCAGATAGCAGGAAAGAGGAGATGTTGGGTAATTAAAAGAGAAGTATGGGAATTTTATGAATCATACTTACCTAGGTGGATGCTGCATCTGTCCCCCACCGGCTCTAAGGCTGAGAACCAAGTAATCAAACACTGCCGATCACTTAGTTCTCAGTGCTCCCTGAGCAGAAAGCTGGTGGCTGTCAGTCTCTGGCTTTGCTCTGCCCCCCCTTTGGTGCTCACCGAAACACTGGGCTGTAGAGGGGGCGGGAGTGGATGGCACAGGCTCTCAGCAGCTTGCTGAGAGGCTGATCTGGGTGCCGGTCCAGGCATGTGAGCAGATACCAACCATATGGGTGCGATCTTTCCCCAGCCTGGACCGACTCCGTGACATCAACCGAGAGCGGGCTTAAGCTGACAGCTGAAAATAGGTCACAGGAGTGCAAAACAATCTGCACTGATGTGATCAACAGGAGAAGTAGAACCAAACAGGCTTTGGCTGTACTTCTCCTTTATTAAATCTATCACACAACCTGTCTCTCTGCTCCTGTTTGGCATTACTTGCAACAATTGATAAATGTCCCCATTTATGTTGTGAACCTTCCAGTGCCCAAGCAGACTCTTCCTCAGTCCAGGCTTTAAATCCAGGCTCTTTCTCCCTGAAGCTGGGCTTCCACAATCCCCCTCTCATAGTGTAGGGCCTCCAGACACCTGCTGCCCTAGTCCAGGGCCTCCAGACACCCCCTCTCCTAATCTGGGACCTCCAGGCACCCCTCACCTAGTCTAGTATCTCCCTTGTATCCCCCATCCAGGGGCCCTTGCCACACCAACCACCATTTCCTAGTCAATGGCCTCCACTGCACTCCTCAATTTTCAAGTCCAGGGCACCTCTACACCCTCCCAGTCCAGGGCCTAGTCCAGGGCCTCCTCTTCATCCCCCAGTCCTGGGCCATCTCTGCACACCCCTGTCAAGGGCCTCCTGTGTACTCCCCTCCTAGCCTAGGGCCTCCTCTGCACCCCTCCACTCCAGCACCTCCCTCTGCACCCCCAGTCCAGGGCCTCCCCTGCACCCCCCAGCAAAGGACCTCCTCTGCATCCCCCAAGTCCAGGGTTTCCTCTGTGCCCCCCCCCAGGATAGGGTCTCCTCTGCACCCCCCTAGTCAGGGACCTCCTCTGCATCCCTTAAGTCCAGGGTCTCCTCTTCACCCCCCCAGGTCAGGGCCTCCTCCACACTCCCCAGCCCAAAGCCTCCTCTGCATCCCCCATCAACCTAGCGCCTCCACTGCACCCTCCAGTCCAGGGCCTCCTCTAACCCCCCTCCTCCCAGTCCAGGGCTTCCTCTGCACCCCCCCCAGTCCAGGGCCTTCACTGCACCCGCCAGTCCAGGGCCTCCTCTGCACCCCCCCAGCCCAAAGTTTCGGCCCTGGCTTTACCAAATTGCAGGATCACGTACATGTATGTGATTCGGTACAGAGCGGCCACCCTGTCGCTGTATATGTGCATGGGGTGGTCCACAAGTGGTAATAAGAAAGCAGAGGGACTGGCAGGAACACCAAGTATTTCACACAAAGGAATGCAAAGAGAACAGAGGGTGGTGATAAATGGGGAGTACTCAGAATGGTCAGGGGTGGGTAGTCGGGTTCCCCAGGGTTCTGTGCTGGGACCAATCCTATTTAATTTGTTTATAAACGACCTGGAGGATGGGATAAACAGTTCAATCTCTATATTTGTAGACGATACTAAGCTAAGCAGGGCAATAACTTCTCCGCAGGATGTGGAAACCTTGCAAAAAGACCTGAACAAATTAATGGGGTGGGTGTCTACATGGCAAATGAGGTTCAATGTAGAAAAATGTAAAATAATGCATTTGGGTGGCAAAAATATGAATGCAATCTATACACTGGGGGGAGAACCTCTGGGGGAATCCAGGATGGAAAAGGACCTGGGGGTCCTAGTAGATGATAGGCTCAGCAATGGCATGCAATGCCAAGCTGCTGCTAATAAAGCAAACAGAATATTGGCATGCATTAAAAGGGGGATCAACTCCAGAGATAAAACGATAATTTTCCCGCTCTACAAGACTCTGGTCCGGCCGCACCTGGAGTATGCTGTCCAGTTCTGGGCACCAGTCCTCAGGAGGGATGTACTGGAAATGGAGCGAGTACAAAGAAGGGCAACAAAGCTAATAAAGAGTCTGGAGGATCTTAGTTATGAGGAAAGGTTGCGAGCACTGAACTTATTCTCTCTGGAGAAGAGACGCTTGAGAGGGGATATGATTTCAATTTACAAATACTGTACTGGTGACCCCACAATAGGGATAAAACTTTTTCGCAGAAGAGAGTTTAATAAGACTCGTGGCCACTCATTACAACTAGAAGAAAAGAGGTTTAACCTTAAACTACGTAGAGGGTTCTTTACTTTAAGAGCGGCAAGGACGTGGAATTCCCTTCCGCAACATACAGGGATATGTAATGTAATACTGACGCATAATCACACACATAGGTTGGACTTGATGGACTTGTGTCTTTTTTCAACCTCACCTACTATGTAACTATGTAACTAAGAACAGGATACGTTCTAATACAGGTACATCAGGCACGTGTCAGTAAAAAGAAATGATGGGTTCACATTTTCTTTAAAGTGATAGTGGACCTTTCAGCAGCTGATTTAATCACTTACTGAGTTTGCAGCTTCTTCATCTTTTATTATTTGCCTATGCTTCATTTTAAGGTTGTGCCATGACTACTGCCCCAGGTTTCCTGTTACAGGGTGACTCCTTTCTCCTGCAGCATCCCATGGGGCCAACCTTGCATACAGGCACTAGAGTTGTGTGCCCCTACACTGTGTAGATCAATAGAAACACACAGCCCTGTAGCCTAGGGTGGCAAATAACTCCCCCTGCTCCCCCCTCCTTCACTCTCCTTCCTTCTCCAAGCTAACAGTCAGGCTCAAGACTGCACTGTCCACTGTTAACTCTTTCCTGACAAGACTGGAAGTACAGGGAAGCAGCACTAAGAGAACAGGAGCCCGCAGAATTGAACTTTGTAAACTGAAAGTGCTGGGGTAAGAATTTTGCCAATTATTTTCCAGGAAAATGTTTATTCTAGTGTGCTTGATATATTAACAACTTCACAGCCGCCCTATAGCAGTTTTACTGCTACAGGGCAGCCGCTAAGCACAGGATCACGTATATGTAAGTGATTGTGCAGTTCCAGTTATCGGGCGTGAGTGTGTGCCGCCGGAGGCACGCTCCCGCCGTAATTATGAATAGCAGGAGCTAATCGGCGGACCGTTTAGTACACAGGCAGAGGAGGAGGGTGCCTATGTAAACAGGGCAGATCGCCCTTCTGTCAGTAGGGAAGGCTTGGATTCTGTGTTCCTGCAAAGCAGGGACATGGATCCATGCCTTCCCCTAGTAAAGGCACCTCCCACAGTACACAAAATCCCTAGCTAGGCACACAATTAACCCTTTGATAACCCCTGGTGTTAACCCAGTCCCAACCAGAGTCATTAGTACAGTAAGTAAAAATTCTACACACCCAACTTTAACTACATCATTTATTGCATCAGAAAAAAGAACAGAAAAAAGAACAGAAAGAACAGAAAGTAGGCAAACAGAAAAAAATTCAGAGAGATACCATGGACTTTATACAAAACATTGCTCGCACATAAACCAAATCCCCACAATCCCAAAAGCCTCCCAACAGCACCCTCTCCCCCTATGCAATCCTTAATACCTCACCCTGTATAGGACAAAGATGCACCACCCCTCGAAAACAAGCGAGAGGTGGGGGACGCAGTCCCTACAGGGAGCTGAGCCCACCAACTCCAATATCACCCCCCTTAAAGAATGACTCTAATGCCGTGTACACAGGGGCGGACTTTTCATCCGGACTGGTCCGACGGAACGAATCCCTCGGACAATTCGACCATGTGTGGGCTCCATCGAACCTACAGCGGACTTTTTCTGTCGAAAATCTGACGGACTTTAGATTTGGAACATGCTTTAAATCTTTCCGACGGACTCAAATCCGGTCGAAAAACCCGCTCGTCTGTATGCTAGTCCGATGGACAAAAACCGACGCTGGGGCAGCTATTGGCTACTGGCTATCAACTTCCTTATTTTAATCCAGTCGTACGTCATCACGTACAAATCCGTCGGACTTTGGTGTGATTGTGTGTAGGCAAGTCCGTTCGTTAGAAAGTCCGTCGTAACTCCGTCGAAAGTCCGTCGGAAAGACCATCGGACCTTTGTTGCCGAAAAGTCCGCCCGTGTGTACACGGCATAAGCCATACTTTGTGTCATATTCTGTAGTGTTCAGGTATAGATGCTGGCGTAGATATGGCTTTTCGTATTGAATGGAGCAGGAGATTAGGGCGGTGTTCTGCAGGGACGAACAGAATGCCCCCAAACGCCAAAATGAATCTAGACAATTATTTAGGAAACATGGTAATTTAACCATTAAACGTTTGAAAAGGAAGTGGAATATAATTTAGTTAGAGGCATATTTAGAAGCAAAAATTATACCACGGGGGCTTAGGGAACGTATTGTCTCTGTAGACCATCTCCATAATGACAGATTCCTCAAAATTTGGACTGAGGAGTCTGTCAAACATGGACTGCATGTTATTGAGCTGATTGCTAATGAGGAGAAAGTTCAATTACAGGAATTAGAAGTACAACTAAAAGATAGTATAAAATCATTGGACGAATATCAAGATCTAGATGAATTTGGTAAATTTAATGAGAGACTTAAAAAGGAGGTGGAAGACTTCCAAAAAGAACAGAAAGCAGGCAAACAGAAAAAAATTCAGAGAGATACCATGGACTTTGAGATAGGAAATATTCTAGATTTGGAGAGGAAAAGAGGAAGCAGTGATCTCGTAATAGATTTTGAAAACAAGACATAATAGAAATAACAGCCAGGATGGTGTTAAAACAGTTACTTTTTTAGAGAAAACCCCAGAAATAAATATAGATACCTCCAAGGGGATAACTGTAGAAAAAAAAAAACATAGGAGGAATAGAAATAGAAATTGATAATGATTAACATTGATAATGTTAGCTATGACGAAACGCATCTGCGGTACGTGCTGACGTCCCCACGTTCGTCTCGTCAAGGAGGACGGGAGCTTTTTGAATACAGCCGGCTGGCTTACATTTCTATGCACAAATTTTATCGTTTTCTGAAAGTGCATTCTTTTATCTTATTAAAGTAGTCATTATCCATTGACACCTACGGTCTGACGGTTCTTTTGGTTCCACGCTGAGAGCTGTTCAAACGTGCACCATTTAAGTGCCTGTTTGGGTTCAGCTGACATCTTGCCTTCTTAAAGGAGACATCTGCCTGGTTTTTTTCAGCATTTGGTAAGGAGGCCCTCTGCGTGGTGATGGGACACTCAATGTTGCTCTTCTCACTGGGTGGCGTCTGTCTCTATAATCTTTGATTGGTCACACTGTTAGTGCTCCTGCATCTATTGTGCACAAATTTATAATTTTTACAGTATCACGCTATGAAATTTTTTTTGTTTGTTTGTTTAATATATATCAATATTTGTGGAACCAACGCATACCTATGCTGAGAGGATTTTAAACATCTTCGTTCATTTTGCAAGATTTCTAACCCGGGCTGGGGTAACGGCCACCTGCACATTTGGCTTACAATCTGGTAAGCATGTATTTCCCATGGTGATGTTATATTTCTATGTGATTCACTCACTGGTGAATATTCACCTTGTATCACTTGTTCAAGCAATTGGAACTTTTTTTCACATATTTATCAACATATATATTTTTTCATAATTTTATTTCACAATTTTGGACTTTATTTAGCGCAATTTTCTTTTTTTAATTTATGCCTGTGTTTATCCCACATTAATTGCAGCTTTTGGGACTTGTCCACCCTTATTGTTTATTGGACTAGCGCAGTTTTTTTCCCTTCAGAAATAGAAACGAGATCACAAACACAGGATCAGAATCAATCCAAGATCGGGGGCTCTACTTCGTAGGAGAACAGAGTAACAACAAGGCAACAGAAGAGTCAGATATGAATGTTATCAACCTTACTGAACATATAATTGGTTCGGATCATTTGTCTGTATTAGGGGCTGGGTTTTTCACCATGTAATAAATGTAACTTTTTTGAGATCTATAAGGATATATGTTCGTTTCTAAGATGTATGAACATTAGACTTATGTTTTTTGGGAAAAAGAACAATACAAATGTTAAGGCCCAGCCCCATACTCTGATAGATATAAATGATGTGCAACTAGTTGACTATATAGAAGGGAATACCTGGATAGACTCAGATATACTTGATCCCCCACTGCCCTCTGGTTTAGCACATAAATCGCAAAGATTTCCCAGCTTTGCCAATAACAAATATCTTCAGATGTTCTTAGAGGCAATTACTGAGGATATACGCACTAAAGAATGGGAAAAAAATACAACCCATTATGGACAATCTCATGCAAAGTGAAAGGACAGCACTCCAGGAATTGAAAACACTCCCTAACTGTATCATCAAGCCTAGCGATAAGGGGGTTAACGCTGTGCTATGGCCGGAAAACCAATACTTGGAGGAAGTGTATAGGTAACTAAAAGATTCTAGCTGTTATGGGAGATGGCCAAATAACCCTTTTCCAGACCTGATTAAAGAAATAAACTATTGCTTAAGCAGGGCATTTGAAGTTGGACTTCTAACCCAAAAGGAACTTTTATTCCTCAAGACTGATGATTCTAATATACCAACATTTTACATTACCCCGAAGTTGCACAAAAGGTTGGATAAACCCTCCGGTAGACCTATTGCCTTGGGTATGGGAGGTCCACTGGAGAAAATAGGTAAGTACATGGACAAAAGAATCAAGCATTTAAATAGGGACTTGCCCTCATACGTACAAGATTCCTCAGACATTCTTCAGAAGCTAACTGATTTGGAGATACCAGAGAACTGTCTGTTGGTTGGGATAGATGTGGAATCCCTCTATTCCTCTATCCCCCATGAGGTGGGGGTACAGGCGGTATCCCAGTGGCTTGAAATCAGACATCCTTTAGCAGGCCACATAATTATTTTTTGATTGAACTTCTTGAATTGGTGCTAATTAACAACTATTTTGTTTTTGATAGTAAATCCTATCGTCAAAAATGTGAAGTAGCCATGGGAGCCTCCTGTGCCCCGTCCTATGCCTGTTTACATCTGGGATGGCGGGAGAAGGAAGAGGTGTACAATCATCTGGCTTTTAGAGAACAGGTAGCCCTTTGGGTGTGATTCATTGATGATGGGCTGGTGGTGTGGAGGGGCTCAATCAAACAATTTGAGTTGTTCATTGGGGCTCAATGACAACTCAAAAAATATCTTTGTTACTTACAAAGCGGATAAGAACCAAATTGTGTTCTTGGATTTATTGATCCACATCGAGGGTACAAGAATTGTGACTACTATATAGAAACCCACAGCGGGCAATACCCTCCTCCATGCCACCAGCCATCATCCATGGCCACTGATTAGAGGTATCCCCACAGGACAGTTCCTGCTAATTCGCAGGAACTGCTCCGATATCAAGGACTTTCATAGGAAAAGTAGAGAACTGAGTCAGAGATTTCAAAAGCGCAGATACCCTAATTCTATTATCAGACAGGCTAAATCAAAAGCATTGAGGAAAAGGAGAGGAAAAATATTGGGATTGAAGATGGATGATGAAAAACAAGACAAAGAGAAATTGGAAAACTAATCCCACTCCGCCCTTTTCATCATTCATATCTCGTATGTACCCATGCGGGCACTGTAGCATATGCAAGTTTGTTATGAAGACCAATATATTTAGTGATTCCACCAGGAAACGGATGTATAAAATCAAATCTTTTGTGAATTGTTCCACTACATTTGTTATATATCAAATTATCTGCCCATGTGGCAAAATGTATGTAGATAAAAATATTATAGAATTCCATAAAAGAATGGGGGAACATCTCCCTAGCATACCTACAAAAGATGACAAATCACCAGTGGCCACTCATTTTAGGGACATACATGGAGCATCAATTATAGGGTTCCAATGTATGATTATTTACAAATTGGAGTTATCAAATAGGAGGGGGGATTGGGATAAAATCCTATTACAAAAGGAAGCAAAATGGATCTTCCTATTAGATTCCCTTGCCCCCAAAGGGTTAAACAGTGATCTATCTTTACAATGCTTTTTATAGCAATCTAGGTATCATATACAAACATCCCAGTTGATCTGGGACCCAAGCATCTATTTTGTGCATCTATTCCTGTTTTTACTACATTGTTGCTGCTTGTATATATTGGTATAAATGTTTGCAGTAGCTACATTGCTCTAAACTTTGCCTCATGTGTCTGTTTTGGATTATTATGTATCAACTTGGGTGGACCCCATACACATGGAATATCTGCACCTGAATACATATGTGTAGGGATATTTGCAGTAACAGCATTGCCTTAGTCTTTGCTCCATAAGTCTAACTTAGATCATTATGCATCAACGTGGGTGGAACCTGCTCTTACGTAGCATCTATACCTGAACATATATCTCCGTATATTTCTGAGGATTGTGATAATAATTGTGTTCTCCTCCTCCCCTTTGTTATAATACATGGGTACATTGAGTAGGCAGATAACACTACATTTATGTGACACACGTACATTTCTTAAATGGGTTGTGCACTTTTTATTATTGCCACTATAACTGTTTTTAATATGAAGGGTTAATAGCACCTGTTTTTATTTTTGAATGATTGGGGGTGAGTTGTGGCCCTATACTTAAGAGAGTGACAGTTGATTATCCCACGTGTCCTGACGAAGTTCCGGTATACAGGAACGAAACATGTTGACGCTGATGCTGGCCGACATGCACCCCCCCTTTATTGGCCTAGCCACCATGAATTCCAGGGACTCTAACCTGATTTTTTGATGCACTGGCCGGCAATTCCATCTGACCACCTACTTGGATTGGAGAGACTAGCCGCCCTTGATTGCACCGGAATATACCAGCTGATCAGCACAGACAGGAGTACTCCAGCTGAGGACATCACCTGCAGAAGAGCATGTACTGGGACTAGCTGGAGTGGCTTGCTCAATTATCCATCTGCGGGAGATTGTGAATGGTGATCTGTGAGGTCTGTGAGTACACTGATTACATTGTAATGTGCGAGTAATGTTTTGTATAGTTTTCTGATGCAATAAATTATGTAGTTAACTCAGTTGGGTGTGTAGAATCCTCTGTTTTGTTGTTTTGTATTTTTGCTTATCATATATTTTGATTACACCCCCCCCCCTATATATACAGGGTGAGTACTACACATAGGAATTAGGCGGGATTCACATTTTCTCTGTTTTTTGCCATTAGTACAGTGACAGTGCATATTTTTAGCACTGATCACTGTATTAGTGTCACTGTTTCCCAAAAAAATGTCAGTTAGTGTCAGATTTGTACGCCACAATATCGTAGTCCCACTATAAGTCGCTGTTCGCTGCCATTACTAGTAGAAATAAATAAATACAAATTCTGTAAATATATCCCATAGTTTGTAGATGCTATAACTTTTGTGCAAACCAATCAATATATGCTTATTTGGATTTTTTTTACCAACAATATGTAGCAGAATACATTATGGTCTAAATTTATAAAAAAATTATATTGTTTACATTTTTTATTGGATATGTTTTATTAGCAGATAGTAAAAAATATATATTTTTTTCAAAATCATTGTTTTTTTTTGTTTTTTGTTTATAGCATTAAAAAAACGCAGAGGTGATCAAACACCACAAAAAGACAGCTCTATTTTTGGGTAAAAAAGGACAAACAGTTTATTTGGATACAGTGTCGCATGACAGCGCAATTGTCAGTTAAAATAACGCAGTGCCGTATTGAAAAAAATGGTCTGGTCATGAAGGGGGGTAGATCTTCCGGAGCTGAAGTGGTTAAGCTGAAAACACTGGTGGTTTAATACTATTGTAATGGTAATGATGCATTTTTGGCTAAGCAGTATGTATTATCTTTATCTCCAAATGATACTTCTCTCCTCCTCATCCTGTGAATAACATACATATATCCTTGTATCCTATGAGTATGTGAATGTATGCAAAAAAGAGTAAGTTGCAGCATGGGCAGCAACATTGTATTGGTTACTTTACGAGTCCTATTTATCTAAAATACCTTTCCCTTTATCTTGTTCTAAAGGCTGGTCTGTAGAGTACCATAAAGAGACATCCTGACATCGCTGTTGCTTGGCTGAGTGCCAATCATGGGCTGTGGCCTATTCCTCCACCTTAATCAATCAGGTAGGCACAGCAGGTAAATGACTTGAGCAAATACGTCGGTGCTTCCGGTAGCAGAGCAGGTTCATTCTGTACACATTATACACAAACTTTGTTGAAACAGCTACAGCCCATTATATTTTCCATAGATCTTGCTGCACCATGGCTATCACTGCACAGGGATTAACCCATTCATGCCTAAGGGTAAATCAAATCTTAATGCCCAAGCCCACTTTTGCAACTTTGACATGTGTTAGTAAACCTTTACATATTATCACAACTACTTTGTGCATCCAAGTGAATTATACCTTGTTTCAGGACAAATTGGGCTTTCATTTGGTGGTAAATTTAACTGTCTATTTCTTGCTACTACCATAACCTACCACCAAAGAACAAAAGAATAAATTCTCCTGCTCCTGATAATCACAGGGATACCACATATGTGTTGTTAGTTGTTGTTTGCACCTGAACTACAGCCCAAAAACAATAGTGCACATTTTGCTTTTTTTATTCTGCCTAAAACACACTGACACTAAAGCCACGCACACACGATCGGATTTTCGGACAGGAAATGTGTGATGTCAGGCTGTTGGCAGAAAATCTGACCATTTGTACGCTCCATCGGACAATTGTTGTTGGATTTTCCGCGGACAAATGTTGGATGGCAGGGTTAAAAATGTTCTGCAGATAAATATCTGTTGTAGGATTTTCCTGAGCGTGTGTACACAAGTCCGTCAGACAAAAGTCCAAAGTACAAACACGGATGCTCGGAAGCAAGGATGAGCTGGAAGCGGTCGGTCTTGTAAACTAGCGTTTGTAATGGTGAATTAACATTCGTGACGTGGCAAATTATGAAATCTCGAAATGCAGCGCACATTCTCTTCTTCTTTAATGGGATTATAATTAAGCTGCTTTGCTGGTGATACTGATGGAGTTATTGCAAACACATTTTCAGAAGCTTTTTTTTCTAGTGCTATCAAGAATAATATTATTATGCTTTTTTTTTTTTTTTTTTATTGGGCAAGTTACCACAACACCATTATCCCGTAGTTTTTAAAATCAAAGATACAACTATGTTGGTGTCCCTTGTCAATTTTACATTGTATTTTTTTAAAATGTAATTGCCTACTACCAAACTGTCATTTGAAGTAAAACACATAGCCAAGTATTATTCTACACAATTTTTTTATTGTGCTTTAAAAAAAAGAAAACAAATAACATTAGATATGCTATCTGCCAATAGAACTTAACCAAAAAGTGTATTCTATGCATCCAAAAATATAGAAAATATAACAAATCAAATCATTGTTATTCCAAAAAATATAATAAAAGTCTCATGCATGTGTCCTGCTTCTTTAATATAGGGGGTCAACAATTTCAAGAGTTGGTGAAAGCAGGGGTCCGTCATCCGGAGATAATTCCGAAAAACATCTGGATTATTCTCCTGGAGCTCCCGCAGCAAAGACATATGACATAATTGGTCACAATTAATAAAGCAACCAATTTTTGGTCCAAGAACTCCTCCTCCTCCTGTTCCTGGACTGGACTTGGGTCAAAGCAATAACTCCAAGGTCAATAATAAATAACACGTTATCTCCTCCAATTCCGCAACATGTCTGGTCGATGAACAGCTGTTCAGAAACGAACTGAATAGCACGAAATGAAAAGCGCTAAATGAAAAGTGTGAAATGAAAAGCGTGAATCAACACTCACCAAACTTCTACTAACACAAAATTAGCAGAAGGAGCCCAAAGGGTGGCACTAAAGAGCTGAAAAACCATGTAGTACGTCACTAAGTTCGTGTTTGTTGCTGACAATTCCTTGCCGTTTGTATGCAAGACAAAATCCAGGCTCACGAATTCGAACAAAAGTCAGAGGTTTTGTGTGTACGAGGCTTTACTGATACTAATTAAAAAAACCTGTCTAAAAAATACAGACCCTGACCTTTAACCCTGACCTTTGACCCAAACACTAATCCTGGGGATGACCTAGATCAAATCTTGATCTAGGTTTTTTTTTCTCCACTCATTTTTTTTCTATCTCTGCATAGACAGAGTAAGATACAGTGTATCTGTCTCGTCCATTCACAGAGACAGAAAACACAGGGGTGGGCTTCACAGTGATTGATCACTGTGATAGCCAATCAAAGGCTATCACAGCGATCAGGTGACACTTAATCGGATGTTCCCGGTCCCGATAGTTAGAACGAGGCCCAGGGCTCTTGGTGAGACCCCGGTCTCTGTGCTGGGAGTGCGTTGTGCGGCGTGCTCCAAGGGAGATACACAAATATGCGGCCCCATGGAAAAAAGCACAGTTCAGTGGGGCCGCATATTTGCATACGGTTGCCGTGAAGGGGTTAAGAAAATAAATAGTTTTATGCAGTACGACAGGGGTGTAGCCTGTTTATGGGTGGGGCTTAGGGTGCCAAATTTTTGCCCATAGGCTCCCGAAATGTAAATCTGGACCTGATGTTATATATAAAACATTGTATTCCTACCTTTCACTTGGCTGGTAACCTATAAAGCAAATGGTGATATTTTTCCCTTAGATGAATCTCTTACATTGAATGCCCAGTATTATTATATGGTCATTGAGCACTGAGTGTGGTCCATTATCTTTACAGATGTAGCACATAATGGATAATAGAGATCTATTCAGTTAGGGAATTTTTCTACAATGTCACATGAAAAATGTTGAAGCAGTAAGCCATCATCTATCGGCAATTACCGCAGATAACATGGAACAGATGGCAGGATTCCTCCAGGCAGATGTGACGTTCTCAGCTTCACCACAGGCAACGTGAATAGAGACATTTTAAAACAAGTGAATGGGCTGCCACCTGTGTGTATGCAAAGTCCTGAGGCACACTCATTATTTATAGAACATCGGCCTGTAACATTGAATCAAATTCATACAATAAATTGCCTGTTAGGGATTAATGCTAACAGGGAGAGCCCATGCTGAAAACCATTAGAAATACAGCGTAGAAGATGTTTAACATGTAGAGGGGCGAAACAATTGTCAGAAATCCATTAGAGATTGATGAGAATCCTTTACAAGGACAGGAGCACAGGGGCTGCACATTTAATTTTGATCCATTTTTTTCATTAAAATTATGTAAGGAAACAAGAGAACTAAGCAGCCTCTCCTCAATTATTTGGCAGTTCTGTCTACATTATCGTCCAAGTTACATTTGTAATTTCTTTGCTTTTTCTTTGTGCAGGGGCGGACTGATAACTCATGGGGCCCCCGGGCAATAGGAGATTATGTGGCCCCCAGGCAACCAGAGATTATGGGGCCACACAGTATAAACACACACAGTATACAATCACACAGTATACACATACATGTACACACAGTATACACAGACAGATGTAAAAAAAACAGATTTATACATACTGTCCCTGGTTTTACTGAGGCTGGCAACACTGATGGGGCCCCCTAGTGGCCCAGGGCCCTCGGGCAGTGCCCGAGTGGCTCAATGGTCAGTCCGCCTTTGTGTGTTTATGTTGCATCATGCTGCAGTTTGGACCGGTGCCTGTTTTCATGTCATTTTCCATAAAATTATATTTTCCTTATCATGCATCAAAGGACACAGGATTGGTTAATTCTTAGATAGTCCACCTCCAGTTGATTGGGCACTGACAAAGCTTAAAACCCAGCCCTGCATAACCCCTCCTACTCCCAGCATGACTTCAGCTTTTTTGCTTGTGTCCTTAGGATGTGTTCCTATCTACTCTGTGAAGAATCTGTAGCCTCTCTCCTTGGTTAAGGCTTTTATGCATGGTGTTGCACATATTGCTTCCCCTTTACACTACCTGATGACTCCGTGGGACTTGGACTTGGTGTTCTTGGCCCTTTAGAAACTGCTCCTGGACCATATAACAGTAAATCCCTTAGCTGGCTCTAATTACAAGGTAGCCTTTTCATGACTTTCAACTCTGCAAGGCAAGTCTTCGAGTTGTTGGCCTTATCCTGCAAGGGGCCTTTCTTGATGTTGCACAAGGTTAAGAATGTACTGAGGCTTACAACCTCCTTTCTTTCTAAGGTGGCTTCCTCCTTTCCTTCTTCCCCAGAAAATTGTTGTTCTCCCAATATGTTCTGCTATGAAACATTCTCTCTATTGCTTGAATGTGGTATGCGCTGTGAGTATTTACCTTTTAGCTACAGACTCCATTTGCTTTCTTCCAAACAATGAACTAGGCTTAACCTCCTCACCCAATACAGTAATTGTGTTAGAAAAGGAACATTTGTGTGTGCAGACGCACAAATTTACGAAAATCCTGCCTGTGGCCGGTTAGTGTGTGCAAAATCGGGTGCGCACGCGTGCACTGGCGCCAGAAGGGCTATTTAGACTGCACTAGTTCAGTGTATCAGTGCTTTGGTCTACTACGTTCATGTGTTCCTGTTACCAGTTCTTGTTGCTTTTCTGCTGCCAACCTGATCCTGCCTCTGACTCTGCCTGAATGTCGTCTGTATCCTTCTGCATATCTGTTCTCCTGTTACCAACCCTGGCCTGACCCCTAACTATTGTCCTGCCTGCCGCCTGAACCTGACCTGCCGGGCTGTCAGACTCTGTCTTGTGCTTATCCTGCACCCACACCAGCCGATCTGCACTCTTCACTGACTCATGTTCTTCTGCCAGCATGTTCAGTCCGTCCATTCCAGCATTACAGGCACACCAGCACTTCCAGTGAGAGACAAGAAATTTGATCGATCAATTATCTACTGGTTGTGCCACATCCTAAATTTCGAATTTAAAGCAAGAGAAATTCCCCTGGCGGACTTTAAAGGCACATTTAAGAAAATATTTAGAAAGGTATGTAAAGTAGGTAACAGTTTATTAATTCCAAAAAATAATCAAGTAAGTCACATAATCACATAGTTAAAAACAAGGAATGCAGTTCCATAAATACAAAGATCAATGATACCAATACATTTGCACCCGACGCGTTTCGGAGTTACTTATGCCTCCTTCTTCAGGGGTGATTGTAGGGTTTGCAACAAGAATTTTATTGGTATCTATGGATATAGATTATGCATTCCAAGACGAGTTTAAAAGAAACATAGAAGTATTGACGTACTGCCCATCGGACGCGTTCCCTGGTTGTAATGTGTAGAGCTTTAGTAAAGTATAACAGCAGTATTCACAAAGCCACTGTCGAGGTGGAGATAGGAAGGTATGGATATGTAAGATGGTTTTGTTCTTCCTTCCAATGGGAAGGAGGGCCCAATGTTAACGGGCGTATGGCAGTTTAGATCTGAGATCACACTGGGGCCAAATGTGTATCCTGGTCCGCCTAAAATTATAAAGAACAGTAACTGCTGCTGACAGGACGCTTTCGGTGTGAGGTGCTGTAACACTTGCTACTTGGACCACACTTGATCCACACTCACCATCAGCTCCGGCGTTCCCTGTCACCTAATCATGGACTCCAGAGCCAGGGCTGTAAGAGAAGCCTTCCTCAATGCTTCAGGCTTCACTACCAGGTACTTTACTAACTGACCATTTGTTTTCTCTCTTTATCCTTCCAGTGTGTTCCCACAAGGAGCTCCCTGCCTCTCCTTACACTATTGTTGGATGGATTTGAGAAGTCATTATTCAAGCTTATGATCTGAAAGATAGGGTTCCACCGATCCCTTGCACATTGATACTGTTTTTCCAGGTAGACATTCAGACCTCAGCTCATCAGGCTGCAGCTGGAAGGTCTTCCAGACTGCCCTGTGGTTGCTCATTTTTGAGCCTATCTTGTGGTGCCTTGTTAGGGGTTTCAGCCCTGTTAGTTGAACTAGATGGACTTGTGTCTATTTTCAACCTGACTAACTATGTAATTATGTAGTACTTTGTTAGCTGTATTGCCCACCCCTTATAAGATATCACAGGCTTGGATTGGGGACATTACACCACTGTATTTATCAACTATAACAGAGAAAAATCAGCATAGGCTGTGCTGTATGGCAGGGTTGTAAAAATCTCAGATATTTGTGGACACAAATACAAATGCCTTTGCAGGTAAACAGCTTCCCTACATGTATTCCATCTATGTGTTTTGTGGTTTCCTTACAGTTCAGCTTCAATGTCTCAGATTCTGCTGTCAGTTTTTTCACTTCACAGACCTAATTCTAAACTTTATAAATGGCAACAAATTATCTGAAGTTCATTACAAAAGCAGTAAGTTAGAAATGAAAGCTGGAGGCTATTCTTAGAGCACCAAACTTGAAGAAGCCCACTTCTGAATTGTATCGTTATCTTTTGGTGGCAGCTAGTCCTGATATCCTCTTTATGCCAGAAAGAGACTGTGGATATCAATGGACTGGACGACGAAGACTGGGTAGAAATTTTGGATTTTCCCTTTTCTCATTTAGTTTTAGCCAGGGCCAAAATGATCTAATTTAAAATCTTTTATCATGCTTACTATACCCCGTACAGACTCCATAAGATGATCTCCTCACTCTCCCCAGCATGTTGGCGCTGCTCGCACCAATCGGGTGATTTTTTTACATCTTCTGGACCTGTCAGGCTATAGTACATTATTGGAAAGATATATTGAAAGTGATAGGTCACATGAGGCAGATCGTAAACCCCCTTGAACCACAATATTGTTTACTTGGACTGGTAGAACTTGTCTTGTCAGCCTCCTGTTATTTTATGCCCATAAAGCAATTACCATGTGCTGGAAGCAAGTCTCTCCTCATTGTCCTTTTGGATGCGTTTGGTAAATTATAATTTACACCTCTACCAAGCTACCTATACTAATAGGGGGTGTCCCCATAAATTCCAGAAGATCTGGTCTTGTTGGCTAGAGGATACTTCCTTGGCTGCAATGGAGACGGATGACGTGCTTTGGAAACTCAGGCGTTTCTTAACCATGCTATTCAGGGTTTCAATGATCTGTTACCCATGATTTAATCCTTTACATGCTGTTTGAGCCTGGAAATTTCTGTACTACTCCCCTTTTCCTCTCTGGGGTTTTATTTTGCTTCTGTTACATGTAATTCTTAGATAGATGTTAGATGTTTGTTTTACACTGGGCCTCTTTTTGCGTGGCCCTGCCCCTGCTTGGGCAACCTTGCACTATGTTGTGTGTACTTTGTTATAAAACTCAACAAAAAGGATAAAAAAAAAGTTAAAAATGAAGCTTATTTACAAAAAGAGCCCTAAGTCTCTTTCCACAGAAAATGCTGTCAACTTCTAATAATATATATATATTTTTAAATAAAGCATCCAGAATCAAAAGCAGTTACATACAGTAAGTAGCTGTATATACAGTATCTCACAAAAGTGAGTACACTCCTCACATTTTTGTAAATATTTTATAATATCTTTTCATGTAACAACACTGAAGAAATGACACTTTGCTACAATGTAAAGTAGTGAGTGTACAGCTTATATAACAGTGTAAATTTTCTGTTCCCTCAAAATAACTCAACACATCCATTACTCAGCCATTAATGTCTAAACTGCTGGCAACAAAAAGTGAGTGCACCCCTAAGTGAAAATGTCCAAATTGGCCCCAAAGTGTCAATATTTTGTGTGGCCACCATTATTTTCCAGCACTGCCTTAATCCTCTTGGGCATGGAGTTCACCAGAGCTTCACAGAATGCCACTGGAGTCCTTTTCCACTCCTCCATCATGACATCACGGAGCTGGTGGATGTTAGAGACCTTCCGCTCCTCCACCTTCCATTTGAGGATGCCCCACAGATGCTTAATAGGATTTAGGTCTGGAGACATGCTTGGCCAGTCCATCACTATTCCCCTCAGCTTCTTTAGCAAGGCAGTGGTCATCTTGGAGGTGTGTTTAGGGTCATTATCATGTTGGGATACTACCCTGCGGCCCAGTCTCCAAAGGGAGGGGATCATGCTCTGCTTCAGTATGTCACAGTACATGTTGGCATTTATGGTTCCCCAGTAGCTGTAGCTCCCCAGTGCCGGCAGCACTAATGCAGCCCCAGACCATGACACTCCCACCACCATGTTTGACTCTAGGCAAGACACACTTGTCTTTGTCCTCCTCACCTGGTTGCTGCCACACACGCTTGACACCATCTGAACCAAATAAGTTTATCTTGGTCTCATCAGAACACAGGACATGATCAGGCTTTCTTGTGCAGGCTTTCTTGTGCATCATCTTTAGAAGAGGCTTCCTTCTGGGATGACAGCCATGCAGACCAATTTGATGAAGTGTGCAGCATATGGTCTGAACACTGACAGGCTGACCCCCCACCCCTTCTACCTCTGCAGCAATGCTGGCAGCACTCATACGTCTATTTCCTAAGGACAACCTCTGGATATGACGCTGAGCACGTGCACTCAACTTCTTTGGTCGACTATGGCGAGGCCTGTTCTGAGTGGAACCTGTCCTGTTCAACTGCTGTATGGTCTTGGTCGCCGTGCTGCAGCTCAATTTCAGGGTCTTAGCAATCTTTTTATAGCCTAGGCCATTTTTATGTAGAGCAACAATTCTTTTTTCAGATTCTCAGAGAGTTCTTTGCCATGAGGTGCCATGTTGAACTTTCAGTGACCAGTATGAGAGAGTGAAAGCGATAACACCAAATTTAACACACCTGTTCTCCATTCACACCTGAGACCTTGTAACACTAACGAGTCACATGACACAGGGGAGGGAAAATTGCTAAAATGGGCCCAATTTGGACATTTTCACTTAGGGGTGTACTCGCTTTTGTTGCCAGCGGTTTAGACATTAATGGCTGTGTGTTGAGTTATTTTGAGTGGACAGAAAATGTACACTGTCATACAAGCTGTATACTTGTAGCAAAGAGTAATTTCTTCAGTGCTGTCACATGAAAAGATATATTAAAATATTTACAAAAAATGTGAGAGGTGTACTCACTTTTGTGAGATACTGTATTACTAAACTGCGTGTCTTGCCTGGTGTTCCCCTTTAAAACGGTAGTGTTTCTGTCACTTGCTCACTTGTACATGTGGTATGAAATGGTTCAGCGGTACACTTTCATCTTGCCATTAAGATACGATACATCATCATCAAGTTGCAGTAAATGAATTCCATTAGAAGCTAAAGTACTGACATTAATAGACACACATGAAAGTTTATAACATTAGAGCTAATTAGGGAAAGTGACAGGGGGGTCTATTTCCCAATGTTTGCATCTCCATTGTGATTATTTGTCATAGAATCAGCTGGAGGGAAGTTTCCATGCGGTAAGTGGCTCCCCTTGGGAATGACATCTGCTGTGAATTTTAAAAGCCGTTAGCAATGGAATATAACAGACTGCAGAGTTAAGTAACCAAATGCTTGTTATTCAGAGTTGTGCAACCTGATTTAAGTCATTTGCATAGCACTCATTTGCATAGCACTCAGTTTTAAAGACAACTTCCTTTTACATTGGAAATGTACATCTATAAAGTCATGTTATAAAGGAAAGGAACAAGAAATTGCCATCGGTGATATAGCTTTTAGGGCCTGTTCACAGTACAACATCTTGAGCCACAGTGTGTGCTTTTTCATAAATTGTGGCGTGCTGTTAGGCAGCCTCTTCAAAATAAATGGGTTTGAATGCACCTCAGTTTGCAGAAAAAAATAGTGCATGCTGTATTTTTTTGAAGCATGCCATTGTAGCCATGACCCCCGAAGGAGTTGCTGATATTTGATTGGGCCTGTACTCTGCTAACCTTACCCCCTATAATTTGCTCAACCCGCTTGACACAGCTGTGGTGCAGTGTTGGTGTGAAGCTTAACACTTAATGACACTCCCACAATATGCAATACACAATAATGTACCTGTTATCATTACCTGAGTATCCGTAGCTTCACCTGCAGAATAATTAACAACATATCTACACATTGAATTTAACCAGAATGTAATTTTACTAAGACTGGTATGAACAGTAAATACAATAGCGGCACTTTCACACAAACGTAATGTGAAAATGCACTGAACTTTTACAACTTATTAGAATATAAAGATTTCTTGGATAATCCCCTGCAGGTGCGTCTCCAAGTGCGACTAGTGCTCAGAGTGAAAAATGCCTTCACACTGGGCACCTTCCCACTTCCAGCACGCTGTATTAACACAGTAATGCAGAGTTATACACACAGCACAATACAATTGCTCATAAGCTCCTCCTGCTTTAAAATGCAGTCCTTTGTCACTGTGATTGAACACAAGGCCCTACGATGAAAGATGTAGTCTTTGATCTTCTGTCTTCTGCTAGCTATTATACTGCAGTAATTGTAATCCAAGGGTTTAACAAGCAAAGCAATAGTGTTGAATAATGGTTGAAACCGGTCTTGCTGTATAACACACTTGCAACTGCCTCCAGTACAGTTGTCTCTGAACCGTACAGTATCGGTTCTCAGCGAAGTATAGGCTTGAGGCCTGCTTAAACTCAGTCTGTTTGAACGAGACCCCTATGTGAAACTACAGGTCTCAGGGAACACTGTGATATGATTCTAAGTGTGTAAAGTGTGTTAAAGAACTGTGGGCGTCTGCCCTCTCACCACACCAGGCCTGGATGAATGGATGCCTCCGTTCCGCTGGTCTCAGTCCTGCCGTCAGTCAGCTCTGCCACGCTGCGCCGCTCCTGCAAGATGACCAGGACCTTCAAATGGTTCCATCAGGTGTCTCTGGATCCTTCCCGATCTGGTCACACTGTCTCTCCAGCACACAGGTGTAAGGCAGAATTGCTGGTTGTTCCGCTCCGCAGATGTAGGCCGCGGCTCTCTGGCCCACCTCCTCACAGATCCTCACAGGCAGACCACACATCCAGAAGAGAAAGAAGATGGCCGCGCTCAGGCTTTTATATCCTACCCTGCATGCAGTTCAGTTACTCAGTGTTCATGGGTAGGTCAGTGAGCATTGTGGGTAGGTGAAACCTTTCACAAGGCAAACATTAAGTCACTTCCTGTATGGGTTTTATGTGAAAGATTAACAAGTCTATTCATAAGTACACCAGTAAAGGGAGCCAAAAACTAATTTATGACATTGTCCATTGTTTAACATTACATTAGAAGGCAAAAATATCAGCGCTATACCATAATACACACACAGTCTTCTTCCATGAAGGGCAAAATACTGAGGAAAAAACTTCTGGACTGCTGGACGTGGAAGAGACCAAAATAAAACATGAAAAGTAGTTTTTTGGGGTTTTTTTGCTCTTTGTCCTCCTGTTCTTGTTTAAAACACTAAGGTGGTGACAGGGTCTCTTTATCAGGTGCTAGAAACATGGCTGATGAGGCCTTTAGTAAAACAAGAGCACAATGTGACAGGATACTACATTACAACCAACATCCTCTGGCAATGAACAAACATTAAACAAACATTTCCCTTACACCACCACCTAGTGGTAGAACCAATAAACAAAGCTATTTATATGAGAATGGGTATTGCACTGGTGTCTGTGTAAAAAAACATTCTAACAATTTCTTATACAATTTTTGTACTCAAGTATAACTGTTTCATTATTAACGTTTATTAACATTATTAACATTTTAAATAATTGCCTAGTATGGCACTGGGGTATGACAATGCTTTCTTTGTAATGCAAGTGCACCTTTTTTGAACTGTTCTACTTACACACTATTATTTACATAATTTTTTCACCACACTTAGCGCTTGGGTATTCCATATACACCTTTTTTGGACTAATGATGCCATTGAACCACCCCTATATTCTGGGATGGTACCTTTATAATATACTATATATACTATGCACACATTTCATTTGGATCTTTTGTACCTGTGTGGATAGTTTTTTGGGGGGACCTTAATTTGAATGAGAAGAATATTTATTTAAAGCTAAACTCCAGGGATGAAACCTACTTTATTCCCTGCTCCCGCAGGACTCCTCCTCTTTGGACAGCTAGTCCCCCGAAGCCCCTTCTTTTTGCTCCTTGACTGGTTGCAGCTCTCTGACTTCATACCATTATATGCAGGTATGGTATTCCTGGAAGGACGCTGAATGACCTGTCCACTTTCCAGACTGATGGAGAGCATCAGCTGCAAGGGAAGTAAAAAAATATGGTAAGTATATCCCATTATTCATCATCCCTTAGGGCAGGTGTCTCTAAACTTTCTAACCAAAGGGCCAGTTTATTGTCCTTCGTACTTAAAGGGGACGGACTGTGGCCAGCGGAATTGGAAATGTACCTGGCATCATTGGGAATAAACATCTCCACATTTGGTATTAGGGGGAAAAAAGGGTGCCCCATTATTGGTGTCAGTTGGCAGAATAGTGCCTTCTATCAGTGAAAGGAATAGTGCCCCAATATATAAAGGCAAGCAAAGGGCTGCAGTTTGGAGACCACTGCCCTAGGGAAAACAAGCAAAATTACCCTTGCAGTGAGGAGGGGACCCACTGCAAGGGTAAAAGTTTTATGTCCCCGAAATTCAACGTTTCCAAAATCCACAGCAGTTAATAGTTTATAACACTTTCAAAGATTTTAACAACCAAAAGACCAACATACCAGCGGGCCAGTTCTTAGGGTGAGAAGAAATTTCTCAATGACTGTTCTGTTCCACATATATGTATTTATTTAATTTTATTGAACTGCATCAGATAATTATTGCTCTTTAGTATGCTGACATCTAGTAGTGATTTAGAGCCACTACAACTTACTTTACTCACTTGACTTTGGTATCTCCCTCTGTCCTCCTTACCTGTATAGCGCTAGTTAGTTCTATTCTTAGCTAGACCCCCCCTGTTTCTCAGTCAGTGTTAGTACTTTGCAGAGTCAGGCTTTAGCAAAGTCATGGTCTTCTTACACCTCAAAAGACTGCAATTAGCTAACGTAAAATTACATTGGATTCAAATTCTGTGTCTTATTGAAGAGTTAAGCTGCTTGTGGATGGTGCCTCTTCAGCAGATGACCATACTGTCTGGAAAGACTGGGTCTAAGGAGGTACAGTATGTCAATGCATTAACCAGCATTTAAAACAGAACATTGTAGATTTTTTAAGTTACGCTGAAGACCTGTCTGTTTCATAAATATCAAGTAAGCAGTGTGCATTGTAGATATAATGGAACCACAAATATTGATTGGATTAATCTAGTCAAACATAATTAGTGTTTTTAGGGCCTAGTAAGATTTATTTCTACAATGACCAATGGTCAAAATTATGGAAAATAAAGTTCTAAATATTGGTAAGCTTTGCTATCAGATGAAACTTTAGTAAAGTTTGTGTCCTCTACTTCCACTTGATAGCAGGGGGGCAAAAAGTTCAAAGGATATATTCAATTGTCATAACCACTCTTAGAAGTTTAGTGTATCCCCTTGCACACTAATCAGCATACAATCTACATATTTTGACTAGTTGAAGCTGAACTGTTTAAATTTAAGATACAATTTAAGATTGTTGACTTTTGACACCTGTTAGGAGAGAGGCAAGATGGATCCTAGTAATGACTACGGAAGTTAAAGCAGAGCTCCATCAAAAGGGGAAGTTTCACTTAAGGCCTTCTCCCCCCCTCCTCTTTACATAATGGCACTTTTTTCTTTTTTTTTGGGGGGGGGGGGGTTAGCGAGTACCTGGTTTTGACAAGTAGCCGCTTCCACTTCTGCTCCGACTGCCTAGGCGATCCGATCAGAAGTTCTCCTCCTCCCTCCCTCGTTGCAGTCTTCAGGGACATGTCACAGGTACCAGAAGACTGCAGAACCATTTAGAAAGTGCAGCGTGGCTCCCGCATGTGCAGTGGGCACCCAAGTGTGGAGCTACAAGCTGTCACAGCCGGGTGCCCACACATGTGATGCCGGCGTCGGGGAGAGGAGAGGGAGAGAAGCGGGACTCAGATGACCACATCGCTGGTTCCTAGGACAGGTGAGTCTCTGTTTATTAAAAGTCAGCAGCTACAGTTTTTGTAGCTGCTGACTTTTAATAAACACCAATTTAACTGGAGCGCCTTGGTAATACTGCTTTGACTTTTGTTTCAATTGTAAGTTACTACTTGTAAGTAGACTCCTTCCGTGTATACTCCATGTTTGTTTTGTATATTAAATTGGCTTTGGAATTGAGTTATTTAGTATCACCACAGGATGATACTGTGGATACCAAGATAGAAATGTGCCGCGTCCTGATTAACTGAGGAACTATTGCAAAACATTGAAGATTGGACTTTATAGGCACAACAGTAACCAATATTTAAAATCCATTATCTTTATTTAAACACGGTGGCTCGAGACTATAATTATAGTAAAAAGTGTAGGACTTTTGAGGCACAGCATCTTGGTAAAAAATATAACATTTTATTTCATTCCTTAAAATTGGACATATAATAACAAACTTATAATAAAATGCAATTATAAAACAGTCAATTCCAACCACTGCAGTAATTTATACAACATTGACTTTTTGCTCAATGCGTTTCTTGGACATGGTAATCTTCATCAGGAGATAACATTTTTAATTTTAATTTTGATTTAATTTTATGTTGCTGTCATCTAAATAGAGTTCACAATCACAGGAGTGAGCTCTTTCTCTTGATTCAAATCCCCTCACATGCTCTTTTTCCTCTGATGCAGTAGCTCTGAGCATTAACAGCTGGGACTGTCTTGGTAACATCCCACAAGATTTCCAGTCAGGCTTCAGGAGTTATGGTTTTATCCAATAAACGTTTTTAAGCTGTATTACGCTATATGAGACAATATTTCTTTTACATGATAACATCGCCCTACCTGTTGAGATGCTTAGCCCATTAAGGAAGTCCTTCTGTTCGGGTCCAACGTGCCCCAGTTCGTGTTACCCCTTGGGGGGCCCTACACAAAGCATATGTGCCACGCATGAGAATGCAAGGCATAAATATTCGGTGAGTGCGGCTTCACTAGGGGGATCCACAATCACAATCGGTGTGGTGGAGGGATACATGTATAGTGGTTGAAGATTTGTGGCACACTCACCTTTTCAGCTGCACCTTTGCTTTTCTCATCAATTGTTCACTTGCTTTGGATCTTATCACTATTTTTGAGCTTGGACTTTTTATGTAGTCACAGGTTTTAATACTTTGTCATTTGTTTTGTTTGATTATATAATACTTGATTTTTTCTGTTTCACATAGTCACTCAGACAGCTATTTTAATTTTTGTTGGAAGTTTGACATAATGTTGACAGTTTGATCATGTGGTTTATTCACAATTAATCACCATTATTACTTTAGGATTCATTTAAGTTTATATATAGCGCCACTATTTCATTTATCTATTTTGGAATATTTAGATATTGGTTTCTTCTTTTTAAGTTGGCAGCTGCAGTCTTTATTTACACCTAAGCGCAGTGGAGGGTCACCAAGTTTTTTGCGCAACACTTGAGCACTCTTTATAACATCTAAATAGAGTGACAAGATTTGTTTAAAATAAGTAGTCATATCAATATAACATAATTTCACATATCATGTGAAGACCCCTCCCCAGGGACTGTGACGTGCACCCAGGTGTTCCCTCATAGTTCAACTGTATACAGCATGGAGGTCTCAGATGGGGGCCCTCTCCCCCTTCATGGAAAGGGTCAGGCATTCGGATAACCAATTCCAGCCGCCTGGCCTCAGCTGGGACCAATTGGGAGGACAATTAGGTTCTCATATTTAGTGTGGACAGTCCCAGAGTCTCTCTCTCACTCTTCTATAGCCTGCAAACAAGCTGGTGAATTGTTTGGCAGCAGCAAACCATTACAGGTATAACATATTTTTTTTTAAAGGGTGCCTTTCTAAGCAACAAAAGCTACTTAAAGTGGTGTTCCACCCTAAAAAAAAAAAATTCATGACTGCCTAAAAAAAAATAAAAAAAACCATTTGGAAATTACTTACCTCTAAATGCCTGTTGCTAGGGGGTCCCTTGTAGTCTGCCTCTTCCAGTGCCTGGGCTGGTGACATCACTTCCTCCTCGGCACAGGAAGGACTCGGCTCTGCTCCCTCCCTCCTGTCAATCATCTGGGACCCATTACAGGTCGCAGGTGACTGAGCAGCCAATCACGGCACGCGGCGCCGCTCACGCATGCGCAGTGGGTGCCAGGCTGTGAAGCCACAGCCCGGCGCCCACAGTTGCAATGCCGGCGCCACTGAACGGAGGGGGAGATGAGCCGGGCTTCGATCCCCTGCATCGCTGGACCCTGGGACAGGTAAGTGTCCAATTAAAAGTCAGCAGCTGTAGTATTCGTAGCTGCTGACTTTTAATTTTTTTTTTTTTGATGGGCCCTCCCCTTTAATTTGATAGTTGATTTATTCCTTTGTCCATTTTGCAGAATGTGCTAACCTCAGCTTAAATGAGACAGCGAATGGTTGTTAATCTTGGAAATTGCTGTGTTTCAAGTATCTTTAACCAGCATCAACTTCCCCTCTCCTCTCTGTGGTAGGTTCATTTCAATACTGGCTAATCAAGCCCTATATAAAGGGTAGTGAAGTTTAGTAAAGCAATGTTACTTTGTATTACTAACTTTTGTACTATTACGAACATTATAATCATTACCGTTTTTATTACTATAGTACTATCACTATCATTATCATTACTGGTCTTTTTATAGTCTTTTAATAGACTTAATGTGAAGAATTTAAATTAAACCTAAACTGTTATTACATTATAGATTCAATGTGAGGAACCTAAATTAAACCTATGAAAGGAGTTTGCCTACCAACTATCTGTCTAATGGATCACCTCCCTGTTTCATCATGATAGCAGGAATGATTTAAATATTTAACCACTTCAATACAGGACATTTATACACACTTCCTGCCCAGACCAATTTTTAGCTTTCAGCGCTCTCACACTTTGAATGACAATTACTCAGTCATGCTACACTGTACCCAAACAAAATTTTTTTTCTCACAAACAGAGCTTTCTTTTGGTGGTATTTAATCACCGTTGGGTTTTTTTATTTTTTGCAATATAAGTGAAAAAAGCGAGAACTTTTTAAAAAAAAAAACCTTTTTTTTCAGTTTCTATTGTAAAAATGTTGCAAATAAGTCACTTTTCTTCATACATTTGGGCCAAAATGTATACTGCTACATATCTTTAGTAAAAATAACCCAAAATAGTGTATATTATTTGGTCTCTGTGAAAGTTATAGATTCTACAGTGTTCGGGGGTGGGTAGGGGCGGAAAAAAAGGAGGAGTTCCTGCACCTTTTCTCTGAGAAAAAATCCCTGGATGGATATATATATATATATATATATATATATATATATATATATATACATATATATATATATAAGTGATACAGTACCTTTTTGTAGAACCAATATATGAATACATACATATAGGATTATATAGTGAGACATATAACACATAAGGTGGGGTTTTTGAAAGTTCATTCTCCCAAAGTCGTAAATCTGTTATCCTTGAAGTAAAGTCATATCAAAGTAAAGAAGTAAAATCTTATCTGGACAAGGAGGGTTTGATTTAACACAGCTGGGTGCCAGTTATGAATCACTTTAATGAACATATAGGAATTCTGGGAATGAACACATTTGTCTGGTTGTAGAACAGGTGTCAGATTTATGGTTAGTTATATTGACTAGATTTTAGCAACCAATCATATCTAGGAGAGATGGCTAAGATAGGGCTTGTAAAGGTATATTAATGCAAGTTTTACAATTGTTAGACAGACAAGTCAGATAGGAGCCCATAAGGCTTAAATCTATGTATGCTGCCCTATTGCACGGGTCATAGAGATCAGAACCAATGGGCAAATATCTGTCCTTTTGTTGTAACTTGTCTCCTCGTACGAGTCAAATAATGAAAACTTCTTAACTTGATCCAGAGTGTGGTCTAAGGTGAATTTCCCTCACAATACCCCCCAAATGACCCCTTTTTGGAAAGCAGACATTCCAAGGTATTTAGTAAGAGGCATGGTGAGTTTTTGAAGTTGTAATTTTTTCCCACAATTCTTGGGAAAATGAAGATTTTTTTTTTTTTTTTACAACAAGTTATTTCTCTCACACAGCACATGCATACTTGCAATGACACCCCCAAAATAAATTCTGCTACTCCTCCTGAGTATAGCAATACCACATGTGTGAGACTTTTACACAGCCTGGCCACATACAGAGGTCCTACATCTAAGTAGCACCTCCGGGCGTTCTAGGAGCATACATTGCACATCTCATTTGATGACAACCTATCACACTTTTGAAGGCCCTGAAGCACCAGGTCAATGGAAACGCCCACAAAATGACCCCATTTTGGAAAGCTAACACCCCAACGTATAATCTATGAGGCATACTGAGTCTTTTGAATGGTTAATTTTTTTCCAGAAGTTTTTGGAAAATGTGGAAAAAAATTGAAAGCGCATTTTTTTTACACAAAGTTGTCCATTTATAAGATATTTCCCACACACAGCATGTACATAGCAAAAATGACACCCCAAAATACATTCATATTTCTAACACATAGCATGTACTATACATACCAATTACAAAGCAAAACACATTCTGCTGAGCAAAGAGTAAAGAAAAAATTACCTGTGGTTTTAGTAGTGCAGTGGTCCACAGAGGAGAGCATCGGTCCAGGCAGCAGGCAGGAACATGGACAGCGACAGCAAAACAGGCAGCAGGCAGGAATACTGTCCATAGTTAGTACAGACAGAGATATGGTCAGCACAGCCAAAGTATTTGTCCAGGGAGCAGGCAGGACCATCAAGCTTAGGGCCAGGGGGACAGGGGTAAAGGCTTCTCCCACCCAAATCTCTTTGAAGCCTCTGGACACCCAGACCCTGTTCTGGGAACACAGAAAACAAAAAACTGTTTTTCTCAACTCAAAACACTATTCTGGAGCCCGTCACATATGTGAGACCCCTGTGTAGCAGGGTGAAAGATCATTCCAAGGGGCAGGCAAAAACATGGTCAACAGGCCGAGGTCAGTGCAGGTAAAAGGCAGAAATAGACGGTAGGCAGAGGCATAGTCAATAGTCCAAGGTCAGTTCACATGAAGGGCAGAAACATGGCGGATAAACAATGCAGATGGCAGGCAGACGTAGTCGATAAACAGGCCAGGGTCGGTTCACATGGAAGGCAATGATATGATTGGTTGAGGCATCAAGGAAATATTCAGGACAGAAATTAGGGATGGGGAAATATGGGATAATAGTTTACAAGAGTGTGATAGTGTCTGAAACATTCTCCGATGCAAACGCCAGGTTGGGAGGGACATTGGGGACAATGGAAACTGATGTCTTTCCTTACTCCTCTTTTGGTGCACACCCGACATTTTTTTTGGCATCGTCTTCCGGATCCTGATGGTGGAATATGGCCAGGAAAATGGCGCTCATGTGGTCTGCTGACACAATCAGGGCAAATGCTTTTTGGGGGGATACTTGTTGATATATCAGGGCAGTGACAATGTCTTCAATAAACTTTAGGAAGGTGTTGAGTGTTTCCATCCATTTTTGATAAATGATAAAAGAATTATACATGGCCAAATGAAAAAAGTAAACTGGCCCTTTTTTTACCAGAACAAGGATTTTGTGTTGATAAATAGGGCTGCAACATTTGATCATTTAAATCCCCCCCCCATGAATTTATTGTACTCGAGGATACAGGAAGGCTTTCGAAACGGGACCGCGTCTTCTGCGAAGTTCATCCGAGGTGTCATCATGGATGGTGGACATGATGTACACATCTATCCTATCCATCCACTTCACAACCAACACTTCCTCGTTCCTCAAACTTGTCGATTCCCCCCATTGTAGCGTTGTAGTGACTAGATTCCGTGGGAAGCCCCTTCAGGGCCGGATTAACATAGGGGCTGGTGGAGCTGCAGCTCCAGGCCCCTCCCTCAATATAGGCCCATGCCAGTGGCTTATGAATATCTGTGTGCCTTCCTGAAGGAAGAGGAGCCAAGTGTTAGTGCAGCCGAGTCCTGTCTCTGTCGATGCCTGACTCCTGTCAGGATCTGTTCCACTCACACAGATCCTCCTCAGTGCCTGGGAGCTGTCTGGGGGAGGGGCGCTGATGTTCTAACCAGCAGGAGCCCGGGAGGAAGGACATCTTACATGCTGTTGTTGAGATAAGGTTAGTACATTTGTTAGGGAGGGGTTTTATTGTGCTAGGGGAAAGACTGCTGCTTCCCCCCATGTCATGTGCTGTGCCAACCATGTCATGTGCATTGCAGTGCCCCCATGTAATGTGCTGTGTGCTGTGCCCACCATGTCATGTCATGTGCATTGCAGTGCCCCCATGTAATGTGCTGTGCCCACCATGTCATGTGCATTGCAGTGCCCCCCATGTAATGTGCTGTGCCCACCATGTCATGTCATGTGCATTGCAGTGCCCCCCATGTAATGTGCTGTGCCCACCATGTCATGTGCATTGCAGTGCCCCCCATGTAATGTGCTGTGCCCACCATGTCATGTCATGTACATTGCAGTGCCCCCCATGTAATGTGCTGTGCCCACCATGTCATGTCATGTGCATTGCAGTGCCCCCCATGTAATGTGCTGTACCCACTGTCATGTGCATTGCAGTGCCCCCATGTAATGTGCTGTGCCCACCATGTCATGTCATGTGCATTGCAGTGCCCCCATGTAATGTGCTGTGCCCACCATGTCATGTCATGTGCATTGCAGTGCCCCCCATGTAATGTGCTGTGCCCACCATGTCATGTCATGTGCATTGCAGTGCCCCCATGTAATGTGCTGTGCCCACTGTCATGTCATGTGCATTGCAGTACCCCCATGTAATGTGCTGTGCCCACCATGTCATGTGCATTGCAGTGCCCCCCATGTAATGTGCTGTGCCCACCATGTCATGTCATGTGCATTGCAGTGCCCCCCATGTAATGTGCTGTTCCCTCCATGTCATGTGCATTGCAGTGCCCCCATGTAATGTGCTGTGCCCACTATGTCATGTGCATTGCAGTGCCCCTCATGTAATGTGCTGTGCCCACCATGTCATGTCATGTGCATTGCAGTGCCCCCATGTAATGTGCTGTGCCCACCATGTCATGTCATGTACATTGCAGTGCCCCTCATGTAATGTGCTGTGCCCACCATGTCATGTCATGTGCATTGCAGTGCCCCCATGTAATGTGCTGTGCCCACTGTCATGTGCATTGCAGTGCCCCCATGTAATGTGCTGTGCTCACCATGTCATGTCATGTGCATTGCAGTGCCCCCATGTAATGTGCTGTGCCCACCATGTCATGTCATGTGCATTGCAGTGCCCCCATGTAATGTGCTGTGCCCACCATGTCATGTCATGTGCATTGCAGTGCCCCCATGTAATGTGCTGTGCCCACTGTCATGTGCATTGCAGTGCCCCCATGTAATGTGCTGTGCCCACCATGTCATGTCATGTGCATTGCAGTGCCCCCCATGTAATGTGCTGTGCCCACCATGTCATGTGCATTGCAGTGCCCCCCATGTAATGTGCTGTGCCCACCATGTCATGTGCATTGCAGTGCCCCCATGTAATGTGCGGTGCCCACCATGTCATGTGCATTGCAGTGCCCCCCATGTAATGTGCTGTGCCCACCATGTCATGTCATGTGCATTGCAGTGCCCCCATGTAATGTGCTGTGCCCATCATGTCATGTGCATTGCAGTGCCCCCCATGTAATGTACTGTGCCCACTATGTCATGTCATGTGCATTGCAGTGGCCCCATGTAATGTGCTGTGCACACTATGTCATGTGCTGTGCTTTGCAGTGCCCCCCCCATGTAATGTGCTGTGCCCACTATGTCATGTGCTGTGCATTGCAGTGCTCCCATGTAATGTGCTGTGCCAACTATGTCATGTGCTGTGCGTTGCAGTGCCTCCCATGTAATGTGCTGTGCCAACTATGTCATGTGCTGTGCATTGCAGTGCCTCCCATGTAATGTGCTGTGCCAACTATGTCATGTGCTGTGCATTGCAGTGCCCCCCATGTAATGTGCTGTGCCAACTATGTCATGTCATGTGCATTGCAGTGCCCCCATGTATTGTGCTGTTCCCACCATGTCATGTCATGTGCATTGCAGTGCCCCCATGTAATGTGCTGTGCCCACTATGTCATGTCATGTGCATTGCAGTGCCCCCCATGTAATGTGCTGTGCCCACCATGTCATGTCATGTGCATTGCAGTGCCCCCATGTAATGTGCTGTGCCCACTGTCATGTGTATTGCAGTGCCCCCATGTAATGTGCTGTGCCCACCATGTCATGTCATGTGCATTGCAGTGCCCCCCATGTAATGTGCTGAGCCCACCATGTCATGTCATGCCATGTGCATTGCAGTGCCCCCCATGTATGTGCTGTGCCTGTGCCCACCATGTCATGTGCATTACAGTGCCCCCCATGTAATGTGCTGTGCCCACTATGTCATGTGCTGTGCATTGCAGTGCCCCCATGTAATGTGCTGTGCCCACTATGTCATGTGCTGTGCATTGCAGTGCCCCCATTGTAATGTGCTGTGCCAACTATGTCATGTGCTGTGCATTGCAGTGCCCCCCATGTAATGTGCTGTGCCCAGTATGTAATTTGCTGTGCATTGCAGTGCTCACTATGTAATGTGCAGTGCCCACCATGTCATGTGCTGTACATTGCAGTGCCCACCATGTAATGTGCTGTGCCATGCAGTGATCCCACCAAGTAATGTACAGTGCCCACCATGTAATGTGATGTACCATGCAGTGCCCACCATGTCATGTGTAGTTCCCACCATGTCATGTGCTGTGCCCACCCTGCCGTGTGTTGTGCCCACTGTGCAATGTGCTGGGCTGTTCAGCAGTGCCCACCATGTCATGTGCAGTTCCTAACATGTAATGTGCAGTTGCATTGCCCACCATGAAATGTGCTGTGCCATGCAGTGCCCACCATGTAATGCACTCTACCCACCATGTAATGTGCTGTGCCATGCAGTGCCAACCGTGTCATGTGCAGTGCCCACCATGTAAATTACTGTGCAGTGCCCAACCTGTCGTGCTGTGTTGTGCCCACCATGTCATATGCTGCGCCATGCAGTGCTTACCATGTAATGTGCTGTACCCAGCATGTAAGGTGCTGTACATTGTCCACCATGGCATGTGCCGTGCAGTACCCACAATGGAATGCACTATGCAGGGCTCACCATGTCATGTGCGGTGTACACCAATTAATGTGCTGTGCTGTGTCATGCAGTGCCCACCATATCATGTGGTGTCATGCAGTGCCCACCTTGCCATGTGCTGTGCAGTGCCCACCATGCCATGTGCAGTACCCACCATATAATATGCTGTGCCCACCATATAATGTGCTGTGCAGTGCCCACTTGTAATGTGCAGTGCCCACCATGTAATGTGCTCAGCTATGCCCGCCATGTCATGTGCTGTGCCCACCATATAAGGTCCTGTGCCCACCGTGTGCATGTGCTGTGTCCACCATGCAATGTGCTGTGTTGTGCAGTACCAACCATGTCATGTGCTGTGCCCACCATATAATGTACTGTGTCTACCTTTTAATGTGCTGTATTGGGCAGTGCCAACAGTGTAATGTGCTGTGCCCGCCATGTAATGTGCTTCGCCCACCATTAAATGTGCTGTATCCATGTATCCACCATGTAATGTGTAGTGCCAACCATGTAATGTACTGTGCTATCCCCCCCCCGTGTAATGTACTATGCTGTGCCCCCCAGAGACTCACCCCCTCACTCTCACCCCCCCCTCTCCCTCTTTCACCCCCCTCTCTCTCCATCCCCTCTCTTTCACCCTGTTCTCTCTCTCACCCCCTTCATCCCCCATTCTCTCTCTCTTGCCCCCTTCAACCCCCTCTTTCCTACCACCCTCTCTTTCACCCTCTCTCTATTCCCCTTTTTCTCACCCCCTTTCTCTCAACCCCATCTCTCTCATTCAATGCCTTTCTCTCTCTTTTCCCCTCCCTCTCATCCCCTCTCTTTCAGCCCCCTATCTTGCTATCACCCCCCCCCCCCTCTCTCTCTCTACCACTCTCTCACAGCCCTCTCTCTCTTTAATTTAATTCAACAAAAAAATGTTTGCGTTTTCATTTTATTTATTTTCATAAAAAGGCCCACCAAAATCCTTAGCACCAGGCCCATGTTGCTCTTAATCTGGCCCTGAGCCCCTTCTGTTTTTCCTTTTTGTACCGCAGGCCAAAGTATTTTTCAGGTATTGGTGGCGGAAAAGGGGCAGACTGGTAAAGTAGTTGTCCACGTAAATGTGATACCCCTTTTGGAGGATGGGAATGCCAACTCCCAGAACATTTTTCCGCTTATTCCCATGTAAAGTGGACACTCAGGGGGCTGGAGCTGGGAGTCTTTGCCTTCGTACACGCGGAATGAGTGCACATATCCAGTGGAGCTTTCACAGAGCTTGTTGAGCTTCAACCCGTACCTCGCCCTCTTACTGGGGATATACTGCCTGATTCCCAGCCAGCCTGTGAAATGGACCAGGGATTCGTCCACAGAGATGTTCTTGTCAGGGATATACATTTCGGCAAATCTCTTGGAGAAAAAATCAATTAGGGGGCGAATTTTATATAATTTATCTGAGTCTGGGTGATTTTTTTGGGGGGGGGGGGGCACTGTGAATTATCGTTGAAATGCAGGAACGCATTATAATTTCATATCGGGACCTGGACATGACAGATTAAAAAATTGGCATGTGGTGGATAGGGTTGGTTGACCAATATTTATGCACTTCATTTTTTTTGTAAGCCCCATGTTGCGCATTAGGACTAAAAACAATCTAAACTCCTCCACTGTTAGGGGTCTCCATTCAAAAGGGCGGGCATAACATGAGCTGGGGTTATTTTCAATGAATTGTTGGGCAAAAAGATTGGTTTGGTACACGATGCCTTGAACTAATTTGTCAGTGAAAAATACATTTAACCGCTTCAGCCCCGGAAGATTTTACGTCCTTCCTGACCAGAGCACTTTTTGCGATTCGGCACTGCGGTGTTTTAACTGACAATTGCACGGTCATGCAACGGTGCACCCAAACAAAATTGGCGTCCTTTTTTCCCACAAATAGAGCTTACTTTTGGTTGGTATTTGATCATTTCTGCGGTTTTTATTTTTTGCGCTATAAACAAAAAAAGAGCGACAATTTTGAATAAAAAGCAATATTTTTTACTTTTTGATATAATAAATATCCCCCAAAAATATATAAAAAAATTTTTTTTCCTCAGTTTAGGCCAATATGTATTCTTCTACATATTTTTGGTAAAAAAAATCACAATAAGCGTATATTGATTGGTTTGCGCAAAAGTTATAGCGTCTACAAAATAGGGGATAGTTTTATGGCATTTTTATTATTATTTTTTGTTTATTAGTAATGGTGGCGATCTGTGATTTTTATCATGACAGCGACATTATGGCGGACACATTGGACACTTTTGACACATTTTTGGGACCATTGTCATTTATACAGCGATCAGTGCTATAAAAATGCACTAATTACTGTGTAAATGAGACTGGCAGGGAAGGAGTTAAACACTAGGGGGTGATCAAGGGGTTAAGGGTGTCCTAGGGAGTGATTCTAACTCGGGGGGTGGGCTACCACTGACATGACAGCGATCACTGCTCCCGATGACAGAGAGCAGTGATCTCTGTCATGTCACAAGGCAGAACGGGGAAATGTCTTGTTTACATAGGCACTTCCCCATTCTGTGGCTCCGTGACATGATCGCCGAGATACCAGCGGACATCGAGTCCGCGGTTCCCGCGGGCACGGTCACGCTGTATACAGCGGGCACGTGCGCCCGCTAGCCCCACCAATTAAAGTGGACGTACAGGTACGCCCATTTGCCCACTGCTGCCATTGTGCCGATGTTTATCAGCATGCAGCAGTCGGCAAGTGGTTAATAAATCAATTTCGGAAAAACCTATTGTGTTGACTTGCACACCTGACTGTGCTGTGAAAGGGGGGATTGTGGCTGACCCTGTGCTAGAAGGCTGCCACAATGGGTTTGCCAAGGCATCTGGAAGCTGGGTTTGGGCCCTAATTCTTTGCCGTGCAATTCCCGCACTTGTATTGGGCCTTTCCTCCTGGGGTCTAGCAGCGCTTGTACTGGGTCTAGCGCTGTTGGCACTGCTGGTAGCTGCCTGGTGTTCAGACTGTCTTCTTTTTGGATGGGCTACTTCCTCCTCCGATTCGGATCCTGGTGTGTTGTCTTCGGGGGGCTCATATTCCGAACCAGAATCGGAATCAGAACTGGGCGGTGAGAGCTCCCCGTTGCTCTCATCGGTCAGACTCAGAATTTGATATGTCTCTTCTGGCGTGTATACCTTTCTGGACATAGTGGCTGTATGACAGGTGACACTGATGGGCTGCACGTCAGAGACTAATGGGCTAAACGGCAGGGACTAATGGGCTGCACCTTGGTAGTAAATGGCTGCAGACAGGTACTCCTGATGGAATCACTGGACAGGTACTCAGACGGGATGGATGGATGACAGGTACTCTGATGGGATGGATTGATGGCAGGCACTCTGGTGGCGGGTACTTTGGTGGCGGGTACTCTGGTGGCGGGTACTCTGGTGGCGGGTACTCTGGTGGCAGGTACTCCGATGGTGGGTAATCTGGTGACAGGTACTCTGATGGCGGGTACTCTGATGGCGGGTAATCTGGTGACAGCTACTCCTGGTGACAGGTATTGTGGTGACAGGTACTCCTGTGACAGGTACTTTGTTGACAGGTACTCCTGTGACAGGTACTGTGGTGACAGGTACTCCTGTGACAGGTACTGTTTTGACAGGTACTCTTTATTGGGGGGGCAATCTGGACAATGTAGCATAAACTATAACTCATTGTTAGCTGATCTCCTCCTCACACTGCATCGGTGTGTGAGGAGAAGAACCAAGCAACAGCCGTTACACTTCGGTTTGTTGACATCTGTGACCGGCTGTGATTGGACACAGCCGGTCACGTGGTAAAAAACCAATTTCATTGGCTCTTTACCCTGATCGGGGCTGGGCTTTGTCAGAGGGAAAAGCCTGAACCCTGATTGCCGCGCTGCGTGCCCCCGGTGGCGGGCACAAGTGGTGTGCACGCCGCTCTGCATGGTGACGGGCTGTGATTGCATACAGCTGGTCACGCTGTTTTTTACACTCCGCCACCCGCTCATTACCCCCATCAGGGAACGGCTGTGCCCTGGTGGCCCGCAGTAGCGGCGGAAAGCCGAGGACATCATATGACGCCTGCCCAGGATGGGAGATCCCATCTGCGGACGTCATATGACTATGGCTGGGTAATGAAGTGGTTAATCAATTGTCATGGCTGCAATATAGAAGGTAAATATTATATGTAAAATAGTATATTAATTTACAATAGTGTTAAAAAATTAATATAAGTGGCGCTGAAATGACACTTCAAACGTGATAAGGTGAATTCCTGTTTACACAGACCTACAGCATAAACAAGCTAAAATTATATCACATAAATCACCCTGTGCCAGTAGTGAAAAAATATAATATAAATGTGTAAATGATAACGTCCATAAACTTGATGCAAACGTTGATTATGTGTAGAATTCCTCTAATCATCCACCACACCTGAGTGTCAGTGATTCCTCTCCCGTCAGATAAAACACTCACCAACTAGATATGCCTCGCACTCTCGTGCTCGCCAAACAGATGTGATAAAACCTCACAGAAAGGTTTTAACGGATACTCCAAATTCCATCCGTGTAAATACAGGATCATTCCACATGTAAATAAAAATTGTACTAATAGTGTGATATCGTAAAAACAAATTTAATAACCACTGTGTACACTTCAGTCATTGCACTCACATGAATCTCTTTAAAACTAGCAATAAATAACTCAGCAAACTTCCAGTATGTGCCCAAAACCAGTGCAATATGGTCACGGCGGACCCGAGGTATGCGGATGAATTCTCACCACCACTCGCTACTTGTGCTTGGATCTCCGCTTCCTGAATCTTCTCAGCACGTCACACGTCACACGCTAGCTCAGATGGTTGCCGTACAGCCACACCCCAACATGTTTCGTCACACAGACTTAATCATGGGATTGGCTGTACGGCATGGCTTCCCCTCCTTATATACGCCTCGCACCAGCTACGGACAGAAGGTGTCCCCATGACCATAATTCAGAAGGGATATCGAGAAGACAATCTGAAGGAAGTAATCCAGGAAGTAGCTAATATTTCAAGAGACCAATGCTTCAAGAAGAAAGAAGTCTCAGGATTAACTAATCAACACCAATGGGGATTTGTAACAGGCTTTCATTTTCACTATAGAGAAATTGAAACTATTTTTAGAAAACATTGGCACATTTTAAGTAGAGACAGACATCTGGGGGAGGTTCTATTGAAACAGAACCTCTGTTTCAATAGAACCTCAGGTGGTAAGAAAAATTCTGGATCCGCCTGGTCATCAAACACTAAAAATTGATTTAAAAGGATGCTACCCATGCAGAAAATACATATGTTGTATGTTATAGAACGGTGAAGGTGAGCAATAGGGGTATGTTTAGAGTCACCAATGCCAATCAAGAAACCTTTGAAATAAAGGAATTCATCACCTGTAATTCCTCACACGTTGTGTATCTGCATTGGTGTCCCTGTGGATTGCTCTATGTGGGGAGAACAAAAAGATTGCTAGGTTCGCATTGCCGAACATTTGACAAACATTAAGAATGGGTTCAAGGACCACAGTATGTCATTACACGTTAGGGATAAACACAACCAGGACCCTCTCTGGCTCAATTTTGTGGGATAGATTGCAATCATTGCATGCATCCATCTTGGAGGGGCTCCAATCGGGTGAGGGACTTGTCACAAAGGGAGACCCTATGGATATTTCTTTTAAAATGTCGCTCCCCTAGGGGCCTCAATATTAAGGTAGACCTCAACTGCTTTATAAATAATTTTTAGTAGTATTAAGAATTGATCCTTTTACTCTGTAAACTGTATGCATTAACATTGTATTGAAGGTACACATTATACATAATGTATGGAGAAGAAGAGTGGCATTTTTATATGTGCTTACTCTACTCCATCCCCTCACTTCCTTGCCTTCCAGGAAAATTAGGAAATGGGAAATATTAGATTACTGTATACAAAGACTGCATTATTGTAGAGTATGATACACCCTTGAGTGGCAATAGATTCATAGGATGTATATGTCATTTATTAGTGCCTATAGCTAATAATCCAATTTAATCTTTGATTTTTTGATATGTGCTTTATTATTAGAGAGATTAAGATATTTTACGCGTACTACGTGTAATAAATGAATTAAAGCTCCGGAAGAAGCGCTAGGTGTGCAACATGTCGAGCTAAGCTATATTACGTCATGATCAGAATACATCAAGTTTCATGGAATCATATCTAACGGTTCAGGATGGACTGTATTTACCCTTATTGAATGCTATTATTGATGTATAAATAGTGGTGTTTAATTTAATCTACAGACATTATTAATTAGCATGATTTTAAGCAATTATTGTTTCTTTTTAATCATGTTTACATAAAGATGGTGAATTTGAAATATTGGTTATTGTTGTGCCTATGAAGTACAATCTTCTTTTTTTTGCAATAGTTCCTAAATTGGCTTTGGAACATGTTCTCTCTACAGGCTGAAATAAACTTACTGGCATCCATCATTTTCTTTTTTTTTATATAATCACTTTTTCTTTATTAAGACAAATTTCAACATACAACATAGAAATACACATTGCACAATATATCTATATAAATCTTTTGATTAACATACACCACACTAACCCCCCCCCCCCCCCCCACCCCGAGAAAACACACCGGGTCCTTGATCATGTCCTCTTCAAAAGAGAGAAAGAAAAAAAAGAGAGAAAAAAAATAAAATAAAAAAAATAAAAAAAGGAAAAAGCCCACCCACTTGCCCACCCATAACCAAAACTCAATTTTTTTATTTCATTTTTATACCTCTCCACCTTTCTTTTCAATCTACCCTTCTTTATGTGATTCCATTACGTTTTACCTATCCCGTTCCTAATGTACTATTATAACTTATCCTCTTCCTTTAATGACATCAATCATCTTTCCACTGTGCCTCCCAGAGGCGGAAAAAAGAAACAACACAAAAAACAACACAAACCCCCCTCCCAACTCCCAATTTCCCCCCACCAGATGCATCTCACAGACTATCCGATCCATAACGCAGCATTGCCCCCAAAAGGGTTTAACCCACCCTTATTTCTGAGGAGTAATACAGCCATCCTGCCCATGTATCTTTAAATGTATTCTGTTGGTCTTTAACCATATGTATCCCATCCATCATTTTGAGTGTGTATTATAAAAAAGGGTCCCTTTACTCATCTCTTTGGGAAATACTTTTTTTTAAAACAAACAAGTATTAGTATATCGTATATTAAAGGATATGTAAAGATCTGTCAGAATGTTTATACTGAAATATTAACAGTTCTATTTTTATGCAAATAAGCAAGGATCTATATTTTAGGAGATTCCTACTTATTTCCACAAAGCAACAAATAACTCAAATTCATTTTTCAAGCTAATTTGAAGACGAAAGGCATACAAAAGATGTGCAAAAATATATATATATTTATTTACTAACAATTCAGTGCAAGATAATATCAAAATATAACTGATGGTAAACAAAGCATATATGTCAACATTTCAATAATATGGATAATATCAATTATGAGAATATAACCACAAGCTCTTGTTTCAAAAATACCAATGTATCAAAACTTAGTAACTGCTTTGTAAATAGCTTTTCAGTGGCTCAGCAGAATGTGACGACAACAAGGTGTTGATTTGACACGTGACCTCTTTCAGACAACAGACCTTGCAAGATAAAATTTATTTAAACAATACATGGACAAATTGGTAATACCATGTACATATTTGGTAATTTAACCAAGACTTATATTTAAGGTAAAGATAAATCTCTAACTAATTTTATGTTTTAGCATACATCATAACTAAGCCATTTACTAGAAATTTAAAATAGCCTTATGAGATTATGTGTATTTTTCTCTTTAATTGGAAAATAGATATCTCATACTGCAGTTAGAAATATCTCAATTCAATTTTAGGCTACCAAGATTAAATGGCCCAGCTAGGTATATGTTTAATACAAAAATTACCTACAGGTAAACAGAAAATTATACCAGTCATATCAAAATCTTTTGTCTGAGAGATGTCAGCTGTTTGTCCTCTCCTCAGTATACCTCCTTCCTTCCTGTTTTTTTTCTGTTCCCCCATTCTCAATCTTACTCCACACTCTTATTCCCCAATAAAACAGGCATGGACGTGTTTTCCAGGTAATCAATATCGTCAAATGACATGTTGTTTACTATGTAACAATCACTGCCTAGAGGGCAGTATTGGACTTTTGACATAGTTACAAAAAGGCAATTAGCTCTTCTCTAAATACCTTGAGAGTTAGATCATTTGACACTCAAAACCCCAAGTATTATTTCACATGTATTTTTACACTTAGAATTCCTATACATTTAAATCTCATTCATATTATCACAAACATGCTACCATTATATTAATAATATATATAATATATATATACTAATATATTTCAATGAGTACCAACAAACATTTATCATGAATATATGTATGAATATTGTAAAAATACATAAAATATGTGAAATTATTCATTTAAGCAGGCATATACTTGCTCTAGATAATTTAATAATAATACAATAGAAATTATTACTAATATAATTACTTGATATGAATAATACTTGTTCATAAAACCACATTTCTTTAACTAGTTGCTGCCCGCCCCGCTGTCAAATGACGGTGTGGCGGTGCGGCTCTCATTCTGGGATGACCTCATATGCCGGCGTCCCAGAAGGGCCACTCATGTGCACCTGTGGGGGTGCACAGCGTGGCGATCGCGGCCACACCGTATTGCTAGGACACGGCGTCCATGACTCTTTAACCATGTGATCGGCTGTGTCCAATCACAGCTGGTCACATGTAAACGCGGAGATGCCGGTAATCGGCGCTCCTCGCCTCACACTGACAGAGTGTGCGGCGAGGAGAGCTGATCAGCGGAATCTCCACACAGGGGGACATCTACACATGTAGATCATTTTTAAAGGAGCAGTGATTTTAATGATGCTTAAAGTGAAACAATAAAAATGAAATATTCCTTTAAATATTGTGCCTGGGGGTCCCCTTAGTCTGCCTGTAAAATGGCGCATCTGTACAATGTGTAGAACATGCCGCAACAATAATGACATTTCTAAAGGAAAATATGTCATTTAAACTTTCTCGCGGCTATAAAGCATTGTCGGCTTTCTCTTTTTTGCCGAAATAAGAGAAGTAGGGCCCCCCCTAGTCCATGCCAGGCCCTTCGGGTTTGTTATGGATTTTAAGGGGAACTCCACACCAAAATGGCAGGCCAGGATAGGGGGGGACGAGGGAGTGCCCTCCTCCTCCTGAACCGTACCAAGCCACATGTCCTCAACAAGGGGTGGTGGGTGCTTTGGGACAAGGGGGGTTGTGGATGTCAAGGTCTGCGGGCAGGAGGCTTATCTGAATCTGGAAGCCCCCTTTTACAAAATCGGCACACACACACACACGTTTGAAATTAGCAGGAAGCTTCCTTTTCAGCTAAACATTACATAAAGTAGATTTGTAAAACAATATAAGAACTGCAAACAAAGATTCTGGCCTCTTCTCAGGCCAAACAACCGCCACAACTGCAGGCCTTTATATAACCTAGCTAGGATTGCTAGCACACCTACACAGTAAAGAACAAAACCACCAGTGTAATTGATTCTGTCTCTTTATGTATGCCTCAAGTGTTCAAACTTGTTCATCAGGAACACACATCTTTTACAAATGAAAGAATGCATCAGCATATATATCTGTGCAGGGTAAACCTAAAAATAACAAATGTCCAAGGCTCTGGCCATGATCAGTGATATCAAAAATCTAAAAATTCAACTTGTACGTTGTTGGGCATGTGGAGGGTACAAAGCAGGAAATGACAACTTTGTGAGGGCTGCTTCACACAAATTGTTGACAAAGCACATTCGTCATTCATCAGCAGTATACAACATTAAAATATATGTGCAGGATCACACCAGACTTTTGCATCCATATCTGGCCCAAAACACACAGTTATAGATTTGGTGCAAACTCACGATCACTTGATTTATAATGTCATTTTTTGAGCTTCCATTATGTGAAACCTGGCAGAAATGTAATCACTGGTGAAAAAAACACCACAACAGAAGAAGAACATACAAACCTCTAGCCAGGTAGCGGCAAATCAACAACCTCAGTGCTGCTAGACAAAAGTGCTAACCAGTTAGCCACTGTGCTGCCACATGGATGGAGTCTGCATCTCTGTGGTGTCAAACGGTCTTAAGTCCCAGGGGTAAAATAAGTTAGTTAATCAATGCAGATGCACTGTGGAAGGCTGGAGAGCCATTGCACAACCGGTTTCTGGCATATGCCATCTGTTTTGAAGGCTGGGTATGGCTGATTACTGTCGGCATGGTGCTAGACAACCATCTCTAATTTTGTTGCTTTTTGCTTGGCAAGAGGCTGCAATTAGTGCTGGTGGGGAATTCTTAAGGCTGATTATTGTCCTTGCACATGGAAAACATATGGCACGATTTGCAATGGTGGTGGAACTCTCCTTCACATAAATACTACATTTATGCATAATTTGTGTAAGGACATGAGTCAGGAGTTATGTTTAACAACATAGGGAGAACAGACAACTTCTCTACATGAAGTGGCATGTTTGGGATTTGAACCGACAACCCCAGCACTGCTAAACAGAAGTGCTAGCCACTGTGCTGCCATATGGATGGAGTCTGTATCTCTGTGGTGTCAAACAGTCCTAAGTCCCAGGGGTGCAATAAGGTAATCTGAAGAGCCATTGAATAACCTGTTTCTGGCACATGCCATCTGTTTTGAAGGCTGGGTATGGCTGATTACTGTCAGCATGCTGCTAGACAACCATTTCTAATTTTGGGGCTTTTTGCTTGGTAAGGGGCTGCAATTGGTGCTGGTGGGGAATTCTTAAGGCTGATTATTGTCCTTGCCCTTGGAAAACACATGGCACAATTTGCAATGGTGGTGGAACCATCCTACACATAAATACTGCATTTCTTTGGACATATACCTATAAGTGTTGGAATGACATTAATCAGGAGTTATGCTTCTTGATTTATTCTGTGATATTTGGTGGTTCTTGGTGTGTGAGTGTAGAATAGTGATGTTACCTTCTCAATTTTGGGAATTACATTTTGATTTCTGATGTTGGTACACATATCACATTTTTTGGGATCAGTTTATGATCATTTGGAAATACTAAACAACACACAAAATTGTGACTCATTTAAAATTTGTGTCAGCAATGGTATTGTTTGTGTGAAGACACCTGTGAGAGTTTCGGATTAGATTTTCTTGAGATGGGGAGCAAAAAGTGAGAGAGCCAGAGAAAAATATATTTTACCAAAACATAAAAAAATTACACATTACTAGCATTTCTTAAAAAAATACAATTATGAAGAAGAAGCAACATAAAAATCCAGCAAGCACAATTTATTTTAGAGCAATAAACAGTTCATCTCAAAATTAAAATGTATTTTTTGTGAAAGTAACAATTGTACAATTATAAGCAATGGTTGAAACTTGCATTCAGCTATATAACGCACATTTTCACACTCGCAAATGCTTTTTAGCCCTATAGGATTAAACTTTTTTTTTTTTTTTTAATACTATAAGTGAATATATTTTCAAATCCAAACCATAATATATAAAGAAATAAAATATGTACAGAACAACTATACAGTCCTTTTTACTTAGCACTGTTCCATAGGAATATTAACAAGGTATTAAAATGAAAAATGAAAGAATTTGGCTACATTTAAATGGGCATACCGTTTTTTTGCTTATTCCAGTATCGCTGAGACAAGATATATACAATGACTACACACATCTTCACTGTGTCAGCTGCATATTTAACATCTTTTGTAACTAAAGAACATTGGAAGGTCAGCGTTAGATGTCTTATGAGATTTGAGTTCAAACTCATTCTCATTAAAAGTTAATTTGAATTATTTCAGCCAAATGCTTTCAGAGTTGGAACACATGAATAATGAATCGGTATTAAAAAAGTATATTTTGGCACCGGAAAACATCCCAGTAAGATTGCAGCAGAAAACTCTATAAGGCATCAAGGCCATAGTGCTTTGATAAAATAATTAGGCCACTGAGTTTCAAATAAACACGTGAAAATTGCGTTATATTAAAACATGGGCAACTTACTGTATGTATACTTAAGAATATGTATGGCCAAAACTGTTTTCGCTACTTTTGGATAGAGTGTTGAAAGGAAAGAGCCCTTATCAGGCTTTTTTTTGCTATCTCAGTCCCCAAGTTATTTGTCCTGGTGAGGTGACCATTGTCTCCAGTAGAGAAAGTGATGGAAATTCCAAAGTTTTAGAGTTGTCACTGGCACAGGAGGTGAGGAGAATCTTCAAATATGGTCATCTGTTCCTGTGAAAACTCTTTAACAGTGGAATTCTCCATACTTAGCAAAGATTTCCTCTCAATTCTCGTTTCTTCAGGACCAGAAGTGATAGGAAATCTCCCCTTCAAAACACAAACAGTTAAACAAATAAATACACATTAAACAGGGGTTTTAACACTTCTTGCAAAGATGGGGTTATTATATTACATATTATTATATTATACTTTATTTTAAGTCTGCATGGTAATATAAATGGGAACTGAGTGCTCATATACAGGTGCATCTCAAAAAATTAGAATATCGTCAAAAAGTTCTTTTTTTTCGGTAATTCAATTCAAAAAGTGAAACTCATATATTTTAATTAGATGCATTATATTTCAAACATTTCTTTTTTTTTTTTTATTTTTTAGATGATTATGGCTTACAGCTAGTGAAAACCCAAAATTCAGTATCTCAGAAAACTAGAATATTACATAGGACCAATAAAAAAAGGATTTTTAATACAGAAATATTGGCTTACTGAAAATCATGTCTATGTACGGTATAATGTGCACTATACCAATACTTGGTCGGGGCTCCTTTTGCATGAATTACTGCATCAATGTGGCGTGGCATAGAGGTGATCAGCCTGTGGCACTGTTGAGATGTTATGGAAACACAGGTTGCTTTGATAGCGGCCTTCAGCTCATCTGCATTGTTGGGTCTGGTGTCTCTCATCTTCCTCTTAACAATACCCCACAAATTCTCAATGGGGTTTAGGTCAGTCGAGTTTGCTGGTCAATTAAGCACAGTGATACCATGAGCATTAAACCAGGTAATGGTACTTTTGGCAGTGTGGGCAGGTGCCAAGTCCTGATGGAAAATTAAATCAGCATCTCCATAAAGCTGGTCAGCAGAGGGTAGCATGAATTGCTCTAGAATTTCCTGGTAGAGGGCTGCACTGACTTTAGGCTTGACAAAACACAGTGGACCAACACTGATTCTGTGCCTCTCTACTCTTCCTCCAGACACTGGGACCTTGATTTCCAAATGAAATGCTAAATTTTACACAGTCAGTGATAATTTGGGGTGTCATATCATCTGCTGTGTTGGTTCATTGTGTTTTATCCAAAGTCCAAAGTCAGCGCAGCCCTCTACCAGGAAATTCTAGAGCACTTCATGCTTCTGAGATACTGAATTTGGGGTTTTCCCTAGCTGTAAGCCATAATCATCAAAAAATAAATACTTGAAAAATGTCACTCTGTGTGTAACGCATCTATATAAAATATATGAGTTTCACATTTTGAATTAAATACTGATATAAATGAAATAAATGAACTTTTTGATAATACAGTATTCTATTTTTTTGGGATGCACCTGTATGTGCTGGAAGCTTCTTGGATACAGTAAACAGCTTTACTTTTATGGAGAATGGCAGATTATACCTTACAGCATGTCTTTATCATGGAACCGGAAGAGAACACCAAACAAGTGCACAGAGAGGAAAGCAAACACCTCCTCCTATTACATTACCATAGAATACACATTATAACACTGCAGTGCCACCTGCTGTATAGAAAGGTATAATGCATATATATATATATATATATATATATATATATATATATATTAGGGATGAGCCGAACACCCCCCTGTTCGGTTCGCACCAGAACATGCGAACAGGAAAAAAGTTCGTTCGAACATGCGAACACCGTTAAAGTCTATGGGACACGAACATGAATAATCAAAAGTGCTAATTTTAAAGGCTTATATGAAAGTTATTGTCATAAAAAGTGTTTGGGGACCTGGGTCCTGCCCCAGGGGACATGGATCAATGCAAAAAAAAGTTTTAAAAACAGCCGTTTTTTCAGGAGCAGTGATTTTAATAATGCTTAAAGTCAAACAATAAAAGTGTAATATCACTTTAAATTTCGTACCTGGGGGGTGTCTATAGTATGCCTGTAAAGGGGCGCATGTTTCCTGTGTTTAGAACAGTCTGACAGCAAAATGACATTTTGAAGGAAAAAACTCATTTAAAACTACTCGCGGCTATTGCATTGCCGACAATACACATAGAAGTTCATTGATAAAAACGGCATGGGAATTCCCCAAAGGGGAACCCCGAACCAAAATTAAAAAAAAAAAATGACGTGGGAGTCCTCCTAAATTCCATACCAGGCCCTTCAGGTCTGGTATGGATATTAAGGGGAACCCCGGCCAAAATTAAAAAAAAAAAAATGACGTGGGGTTCCCCCTAAATTCCATACCAGACCCTTCAGGTCTGGTATGGATTTTAAGGGGAACCCCGCGCCAAAAAAAAAAAAAAAACGGCGTGGGGTCCCCCCAAAAATCCATACCAGACCCTTATCCGAGCACGCAACCTGGCAGGCCGCAGGAAAAGAGGGGGGGACGAGAGTGCGGCCCCCCCTCCCTCCTGAACCGTACCAGGCCACATGCCCTCAACATTGGGAGGGTGCTTTGGGGTAGCCCCCCAAAACACCTTGTCCCCATGTTGATGAGGACAAGGGCCTCATCCCCACAACCCTGGCCGGTGGTTGTGGGGGTCTGCGGGCGGGGGGCTTATCGGAATCTGGAAGCCCCCTTTAACAAGGTGACCCCCAGATCCCGGCCCCCCCCCTGTGTGAAATGGTAAGGGGGTACATAAGTACCCCTACCATTTCACGAAGAAAGTGTCAAAAATGTTAAAAATGACAAGAGACAGTTTTTGACAATTCCTTTATTTAAATGCTTCTTCTTTCTTCTATCTTCCTTCATCTTCTGGTTCTTCTGGTTCTTCTGGCTCTTCTGGTTCTTCCTCCGGCGTTCTCGTCCAGCATCTCCTCCGCGGCGTCTTCTGTCTTCTTCTCCTCGGGCCGCTCCGCACCCATGGCATGGGGGGGAGGCTCCCGCTCTTCTCTTCTTCTTTTCTTCTCTTCTTCTCTTCTTCATTTTCTTCTCCGGGCCGCTCCGCAATCCATGCTGGCATGGAGGGAGGCTCCCGCTGTGTGACGGCGCTCCTCGTCTGACAGTTCTTAAATAACGGGGGTGCGGAGCGGCCCGAGGAGAAGAAGATAGAAGACGCCGCGGAGGAGATGCTGGACGAGAACGCCGGAGGAAGAACCAGAAGAGCCAGAAGAACCAGAAGAACCAGAAGATGAAGGAAGATAGAAGAAAGAAGAAGCATTTAAATAAAGGAATTGTCAAAAACTGTCTCTTGTCATTTTTAACATTTTTGACACTTTTTTCGTGAAATGGTAGGGGTACTTATGTACCCCCTTACCATTTCACACAGGGGGGGGCCGGGATCTGGGGGTCACCTTCTTAAAGGGGGCTTCCAGATTCCGATAAGCCCTCCGCCCGCAGACCCCCACAACCACCGGCCAGGGTTGTGGGGATGAGGCCCTTGTCCTCATCAACATGGGGACAAGGTGTTTTGGGGGGCTACCCCAAAGCACCCTCCCAATGTTGAGGGCATGTGGCCTGGTACGGTTCAGGAGGGAGGGGGGCTGCACTCTCGTCCCCCCCTCTTTTCCTGCGGCCTGCCAGGTTGCGTGCTCGGATAAGGGTCTGGTATGGATTTTTGGGGGGACCCCACGCCGTTTTTTTTTTTTTTTTTTGGCGCGGGGTTCCCCTTAAAATCCATACCAGACCTGAAGGGCCTGGTATGGAATTTAGGGGGACTCCCACGTCATTTTTTTTTTTTAATTTTGGTTCGGGGTTCCCCTTTGGGGAATTCCCATGCCGTTTTTATCAATGAACTTCTATGTGTATTGTCGGCAATGCAATAGCCGCGAGTAGTTTTAAATGAGTTTTTTCCTTCAAAATGTCATTTTGCTGTCAGACTGTTCTAAACACAGGAAACATGCGCCCCTTTACAGGCACACTATAGACACCCCCCAGGTACGAAATTTAAAGGGATATTACACTTTTATTGATTGACTTTAAGCATTATTAAAATCACTGCTCCTGAAAAAACGGCCGTTTTTAAAACTTTTTTTTGCATTGATCATGTCCCCTGGGGCAGGACCCAGGTCCCCAAACACTTTTTATGACAATAACTTGCATATTAGCCTTTAAAATTAGCACTTTTGATTTCTCCTATAGACTTTTAAAGGGTGTTCCGCGGCATTCGAATTTGCCGCGAACACCCCAAATTGTTCGCTGTTCGGTGAACTTGCGAACAGCCAATGTTCGAGTCGAACATGAGTTTGACTCGAACTCGAAGCTCATCCCTAATATATATATATATATATATATATATATATATATATATATATATATATATTTCTCAATATAAAAAGCTACATGCTGTTGCTTTTCCAATACCCCTTCTCAACAGCATGTTCTTTGTCATATTATATAACAAAGAACAGTTTGGGACTTTAAATGAGGTATAGGACATGTAAGACCAATGCCTTCATCCCTGTTATGCAAGAGAAGGGAAAGAGAGGGTTGGGACTTAAAATGAAGCATGCAACAGGAAAGTAAAAAGGCACTGTGTGTCTGTAAAGTAGTTTATTAATCCATATAACAGTACAGATAGGGTCACAACACAATGCAAGTAAAAAATGTAAATAAATACTGATGAATTCATATATAATACACATATATAAACAAAGCATGATGGTATTGACTTGTAACATACCAATTTCTAGGATTCATGTTCACATGATGTGTGAAACAAAACATGATAGTAGTTGTAAACATAATATAGTCAGACATGATTATATTAATTGGTAGATATGATAAAATGTAAAACTGTAACTATGGCATCACAAATCTTGATGCGTTTCGTGGCTGCCTGCCACTCATCAGGAGCACATGTGACAGGGATTTCTAATAAATATTTACATATATACACATAAGCAAAAAGGTCTGACTAAAAAATGGGGAAAATTGGAGAGAGGAGGGATATAAAAAAGAAAATATATCCCCCCTACTCACAAAATGGATTGTGAATGTGGCATGTGGTGGTGAGCAGAGAGAGTAAGCTGGGGGCATCGTCTATCCCAAGAGCTGAGGTGGTATGATCCGTTGCACAGCAACGGGAAATCATAAAAGGACAAGTGGACCTGGGAATATACTCCTCATGTCTGACCATATTATGTTTACAACTATCATGTTTTGTTTCACACATCATGTGAACATGAATCCTAGAAATTGGTATGTTACAAGTCAATACCATTATGCTGTGCCTACATGTGTATTATATATGAATTCCTCAATATGAATTTATTTACATTTTTTACTGCATTGTGTTGTGACCCTATCTGTCCTGCTATATGGATCAATAAACGACTTTAAAGACACACAGTGCCTTTTTGCTTTTCTGCTGCATGCTTCATTAAGGCGCCTTTTACACTGGGGCGGTTTGCAGGCGTTATTGCGCTAAAAATAGCACCTGCAAACCAACCTAAAACTGTCTCTACTGTTTCTGAGGGCTTTCACACTGAAGCGGTGCTCTGGCAGGAGAGAAAAAAAACTCCTGCAAACCGCATCTTTGGAGCGGTGAAGGAGCGGTGTATTCACCGCTACTGCCCATTGAAATCAATGGGTCAGCGCGGCTATACCGCGGCTATAGCGGCGCTATGCGAGCGGTTTTAAACCTTTTTCAGCCACCAGCAGGGGTTAAAACCGCACCGCTAGCAGCCAAATACCGCCGCAAAAACGACGGTAAAGCAGCGCTAAATATAGCGCTGTTTTACAGCCGAAAGGGGCCTTAAAATCCCAACCCTCTCTTTCCCTTCTCTTAGTCAAATTATATTCAGCTTCTTCTGAAAATAACTATGACGTTCCTTAAACAAAGGCTTGGTGAGTGCATTGGCAGTCACCTCCTCTGGCGGGCAGTATTGAATGTCAATACCACCTTGCTTTTGATTATCCCTCAATAGGTGATACTTGGTGTCGATGTGTTTGCTCCTAGGATTGACCCTTTCTGCTTGCGTGAGCTTTATACATCCCTAGTTGCCTTCAAAAATGGCAACTGGTTTAACATGTCTATTCCAATGTCCACAAAAAGATGACAAATTCATATTGCTTCTTGAAAAGCGTGTTCTGCTGCAATGTACTCTGCTTCAGTTGCAAATAGAGCGACAGTTGTTTGCTTTTGACTAGACCAACTTATGGTTCCTTCCCCATACTGGAAGATGAATCCACTTGTGGATGTGCGGTTTGCCCAAACAGCATCCACCAGTTTTGGATTGGATGTTGCTGGTAACCGTAACTTCATCTGAATTGTTCCTATGAGGTACTGCATCACTCTCTTCACTGCGTTCCAGTCATGCTGACAGGGAGCTGATACATTCCTGCATAGTATAGCCACTGCTGCAGCTCTGTCTGGTCATGTCACAGTGGCAACATATAGCAGCTTACCAATTGCTCTGCGATACATGTCATTGTTGGGTAGCAAGTTTTCTGCTTCATTGCTCTTTTGATAGCCTGGTTCCATAGGAGTTTTCATTTTCTTTGCATCTTGCATATGGAATTGTTCCAAGATTTCTGAGATTTTTGAGAAGATAAATTTCATCTTCTTCTCTCTCTATTTGGATTCCCAGATAGTAGATAATGTTCCCTAGCTCTTTGATTTCAAAATTTTCTTTCAGCTTGTGAACTATCTGATTGTAATCCCCTTCTTGTTTAAAACAAGTTATGATGTCATCGACATAGATGATTCCCTATGTTAGACTTTGATCCATGCAACATTTCAAATGGAGTACTTTTAAGGACTCTTGAGAGTAGTCTATTCTGTAGGTAGGTTGCAGACATGATTGCTTTTCCCCAGTACTTGTGAGGTAAGTTGGCATCCGACAACATGCACCTGGCCATTTCTATAAGAGTGTGATTTTTCCTTTCTGCTTCACCGTTTTGTTAAGGAGTGTATGGTATGATTGTCTGGTTTACTATTCCTTGTCTCTTCAGGTATGAGGCCACTTCTTGGCTTATGCATTCTCCCCCATTGTCAGGGCGTATTGTTCCTGGTTTCCATTGGAACTCTTGAAGTTTCTCTGATGTTTCATTCTTGTGTTTCATCAGATAAAGAGTTGTGTACCTGGAATAATCATCAATAAAAATCAGTAGATATCTGCTCCCACCTGACATGGGAGTTTTCATTGGACCGCATACATCACTGTGTATGAGCTGCAGGGGGTGGGTGGTTTTTCTTTGAGAAGCCTGTGGAAGGGGAGCACATGTGGCTTTTGCTTTAATACAGCACTTGCATTCCATGAGCACTTTGCAAGGCGCGATTGTCAAATCTTCTGATAAGCCTCTCTTTATAATGTCCTGTATAGCTTCTGGACTTCTGTGCCCCAGCCGCCTGTGACATAAGTGAATACATTTGCTATGTAGGTCATTAGAGACTTCTTCTAGTCTCATCTTATATAGCCTTCTTAGTAGAAAGAGCTTGCTGTTTAGACTTGAGTGCTCATGCAGTTTTTGTAATGTCTTAGGAACAGAACTAAATTTTAGACATGTGCACACTGAAATATTTTGTTTCGGAATTTAGTTTTCATCCGAAAAATACATTTATTTAGTTACTCCCGAAATTCGTTTTTATTTATTTAGTTTCGTTAAAAAATGCATTCGTCCGAAAATCTGAAATAATTAAGGTCGAATCTGTCATTGAAGACTTATGGTGTCTGTCGAATGTTCATTAACCACTTGACCACTGGGCACTTAAACCCCCTTCCTAACCAGACCAATTTTCAGCTTTTGGTGCTCTCACATTTTGAATGACAATTACTCAGTCATGCAACACTGTACCCATATGAAATTTTTGTCCTTTTTTTCACACAAATAGAGCTTTATTTTGGTGGTATTTAATCACCACTGGGTTCTTTATTTTTTGCGCTATAAAAGAAAAAAGACCGAAAATTCTGTAAAAAAATAAATTTTTCTTAATTTCTGTTATAAAATTTTGCAAATTAGTAATTTTTCTTCATATATTTTGGCCAAAATTTATACCGCTACATATCTTTGGTAAAAATAACCCAAATCGGTGGATATTATTTGGTCTTTGTGAAAGTTATAGCGTCCACAAGCTATGGTGCGAATATCTGAAAATTGATCACACCTGAAGTACTGACGGCCTATCTAATTTCTTGAGACCCTAACATGCCAGAAAAGTACAAATACCCCCCAAATGACCCCTTTTTGGAAAGAAGACATTCCAAGGTATTTAGAAAGATGCATGGTGAGTTTTTTGAAGTTGTCATTTTTTTCCACAATTCTTTGCAAATCAAGTTTTTTTTTTTTTACTTTTTTTTTTTTCACAAAATTGTCATATTAGCAGGTTATTTCTTACACTCCACATATGCATACCACAAATTACACCCCAAAACACATTCTGCTATTACTCCCGAGTATGATGATACCACATGTGTGAGACTTTTACACAGCGTGGCCACATACAGAGGCCCAACATGCAGGGGAGCACCTTCAGGCATTCTGGAGTGCCCAGGCCAATTCTGACATTTCTCTCCTACATGTAAAAATCATCATTTATTAGCTAGAAAATTACATAGAACCCCAAAACATTATATATGTTTTTTTTAGCAAAGACCCTAGAGAATACAATGGCTGTCGTTGCAACTTTTTATCTCACACGGTATTTGCGCAGCAATTTTTTTAACGCTTTTTTTTGGAAAAAAAAAACTGTTTTGTGCTTTACAAAAACCAAAACAGTAAATTTAGCCCAATGTTTTTGCATAATGTGAAAGATGAAGTTACGCCGAGTAAATAGATACTCAACATGTCACCTTTCAAAATTGCACGCGCTTGTGGAATGGCGCCAAACTTTGCTACTCAAAAATCCCCATAGGCGACGCTTTAAAATTTTTTACTGGTTACATGTTTTGAGTTACAGAGGAGGTCTAGGGCCAAAATTTTTGCGCTCGCTCTACCGATCGCAGTGATACCTCACATGTGTGGTTTGAACACCGTTTTCATATGTGGGCGGGACTTACATATGCGTTCGCTTCTGCATGCAAGCACACAGGGACAGGGGTGCTTTAAAATTTTTTTTTTTTTTTTTATTGTTCATTTTACTTTATTTATTTTTGTTTGATGCTTTTTTACAAAAAAAAAAATTTTGACCACTTTTATTCCTATTACAAGGAATGTAAACATCCCTTGTAATTGGAATATGGCATGACAGGTCCTCTTTACAATGAGATATGGGGTCAATAAGACCCCACATCTCACCTCTAGGCTGGGAAGCCTGAAATAAAAAAAAAAAAAAAAAACGATCCTGGCTTCGATCGTAGCGGTGAGTCGGTAGAAGCAGCGGAGTGCGGCGGGAGGGGGGACATCCCCTCTCGCCTCCCGTAAGAACGATCAAGCAGTGGAACAGCCGCTATGATCGTTCTTATGGTGTAGGGAATCGCCGGCTGAAAAAGCTGATATCTGAATGATGCCTGTAGCTGCAGGCTTTATTCAGATATCCCCGCACAAAGTCAAGGACGTTGTATGACAGTCGGCGGGCGGGAAGTGGTTAAAACGTATTTTTTTTTTTTAACACAAAGTTGTCCATTTATACAATATTTCTAACACATATCATGTACATGCCAAAAATGACACCCCAAAATAGATTCTCCTGCTCCTCCTGAGTACGGCGATACCACATGTGTGAGACTTCCACAGCCTGGCCACATACAGAGGCCGAGTACAGCCGAGCGTGGCTCAGCATGGCAGGGTATGGCTGGGTATGGCGGGGTATTGCAGAGTATGGCGGGGTATTGCAGAGTATGGCGGGGTATTGCAGAGTATGGGGGGTATTGCAGAGTATGGGGGGTATTGCAGAGTACGACGGGGTATTGCAGAGTACTGCAGGGTATTGCAGAGTATTGCGGGGTATTGCGGAGTATTGCGGGGTATTGCAGAGTATTGCGGGGTATTGCAGAGTACGACGGGGTATTGCAGAGTACTGCAGGGTATTGCAGAGTATTGCGGGGTATTGCGGAGTATTGCGGGGTATTGCAGAGTATTGCGGGGTATTGCAGAGTATTGCGGGGTATTGCGGAGTATTGCGGGGTATTGCAGTGTACTGCGGGGTATTGCAGAGTATTGCGGGGTATTGCAGTGTACTGCAGGGTATTGCAGAGTACCGCGGGGTATTGCAGAGTACTGCGGGGTATTGCAGAGTATTGCGGGGTATTGCAGAGTACTGCAGGGTATTGCAGAGTACTGCGGGGTATTGCAGAGTATTGCGGGGTATTGCAGAGTATTGCAGAGTACTGCGGGGTATTGCAGAGTACTGCGGGGTATTGCAGAGTATTGCGGGGTATTGCAGAGTATTGCAGAGTACTGCAGAGTATTGCGGGGTATTGCAGAGTACTGTGGGGTATTGCAAAGTATTGTGGGGTATTGCAGAGTAATGTGGGGGTATTGCAGAGCAATGTGGGGGTATTGCAGAGTAATGTGGGGGTATTGCAGAGTAATATTGGGGTATTGCAGAGTAAGGTGGGGCATAGCAGAGTATTGCAGAGTAGTGGGGATGGCTGAGCATGGATGGATGGATGGTTGGATGTCTCTGTGCAGCGCTGTGGGCACTACACAACCAGCCCACAGCGCTGCAGCCATCCATCCATCTCCCTCTCCTCCACAGTGTACCGATCGGTACACAGGAGGGGAGGAGAGGAACCGGCGTCATCAGACGCCGCCGGTCTGTTTACATGTGATCGCGCCGTCATTTGACGGCGCGATCACATGGTAAATGGCTGCGATCAGCGGCCATTTACCAGGATCCGTGATGCGCCGGGTCCTGAGGACCCGGCGGTCATGGATGTGTTCGGGTGCGCGCCCCAGGGGGCGCGCGAGAGGGGAATTCTGAGAGGACGTCATATGAGTTAAGCAACCGCCCTGCAGCCGTCATTCGGCTATGGGCCGGTTGTTAAGTGGTTAATTATTATTACTAGTCAACCAACATTAGAATTCTTCTATAACCTATGGGCAGAGCATTTGACCATAAATGTCCACTCGCGGCGACTGCTTTGTCGAATCTTCATGTCGAATCTTTTCTCTCTATGTGGAATAATCTTGGACTAATAGAATTAGGTTAGGCACATTCGACCTTTTTTGCTATGGTCTGTATAATGTCGAATCTTTTCTCTCTATGTCAAATCTTTTTTCTCTATGTAGAATAATCTTTAACTAATAGAGCTAAGGTTAGGCACATTCGACCACAGGTTCGATGGACACAGATCGCTATTGTCAGCCTCATGTCGAAACTCCTACATATATATAGAACTGTTGTCGCAACGAAAACGAAAATAAAGCATTTGTTTATGTTGGGTCTTTCGGTTTTCGGATTCTGCACGTTCGTTATCGTTTGTTAAAACGATAACGAAAATACCCGAAATTCGGACGAAAATGCATTCGGACGAAAATTAATGCACATGTCTACTAAATTTTAGACAACAAGACCCTAATTAACAAGAATACAACTACAAGTGAGTGTAATGATTCATTGAACAGGTGTCCAGCGGACAGTGGATTATAAAAGGGCATTACTTAACCACTTCGCCCCCGCGCTATAGCCAAGAGACGGCTGCAGCGCGGACGCTAACTGCCGGGAGGCCGTCCCTGGACGTCCTGCTGTTTACTTCCGCGATGCGCGCTCCCACGGGCGCGCATCGGGGAAGTTCTGTGCTGGCCGTGTCCCTTGGACACAGCCAGTCACAGATCGCTGTAAACGGCCAATTACAGTGGCCGTTTACAGTGCGATCGGCAGTGCCAATGAGAGATGACCTCATATGTAAAAATATGAGATCATCTCTCATCGCCGGCTCTCCCTCCTCACACAGAGACAGCGTGTGAGGAGCAAGAGCGAACCCCTGCAGCCTGAGTGTCAGAAAAAAAAACGGAAAAAAAAGTGAACACAGTACCTGTCAGTGCCATCTGTCCCCACTGCCATCTGTCCCCACTGCCATCTGTCACCACAGTCATCTGTTATCACTGTCATCTGTCATCAGTGCCATCTGTCATCAGTGCCACATATTAGTGCCATCTGTCATCAGTGCCACATATTAGTACCATCTGTCATCAGTGCCATCTGTCATCAGTGCCATATATTAGTACCATCTGTCATCAGTGCCATCTGTCATCAGTGCCACATATTAGTACCATCTGTCTTCAGTGCCATCTGTCATCAGTGCCACATATTAGTGCCATCTGTCATCAGTGCCACCTGTCAGTGTCACGTGCCATCTGTTATCAGTGTCACGTGTCATCAGTGCCACGTATCAGTGGCATCTGTCATCAGTGTCACCAGTGCCACATATCAGTGCCATCTGTCATCAGTGTCACGTGTCATCAGTGCCACGTATTAGTGCCATCTGTCATCAGTGCCACGTATTAGTGCCATCTGTCATCAGTGCCACGTATTAGTGCCATCTGCCATCAGTGCCACGTATCAGTGCCATCTGTCATCAGTGCCACATATAAGTGCCATCTGTCATCAGTGTCACGTGTCATCAGTGCCACGTATTAGTGCCATCTGTCAGTGCCACGTATTAGTGCCATCCGTCATCAGTGCCACGTATTAGTGCCATCTGTCATCAGTGCCACGTATTAGTGCCATCTGTCATCAGTGCCACGTATCAGTGCCATCTGTCATCAGTGCCACATCAGTGTCATCAGTGCCACGTATCAGTGCCATCTGTCATCAGTGCCACGTCAGTGTCACGTGTCATTGTCCTGGTGCTCCAGGGCCTTCAAAAGTGTAATAGGTAGTCAACAAGTTAGATGTGTAATTTATGCTCCTAGAACACGTGATGGGACTCCCTGCATGTTGGGCCTCTCTATGTGACCAGGCTGTAAAAAAGTTCCACACATGTGGTATCGTAATACTCAGGAGGAGTAGCAGAATGTATTTTGGGGGTGTTATTTGTGGTATATACATGTGAGAGAAATAACCTATTACAATGACAATTTTGTGGGGAAAAAAATAAAAAATAAAAAAATCTTCATTTTGCAAAGAATTGTGGGAAAAAATGACAACATCAAAAACCTCACCATGCATCTTACTAAATACCTTGGAATGTCTACTTTCAAAAAAGGGGTCATTTGGGGGGAATTTGTACTTTGTACTTTCCTGGCTTGTTCAGGTCGCAAGAAATGAGGCCGTCAGTACATCAGTAGACTCTCTAACTTTCACACGGACCAAATAATATCCACAAATTTGGGTTATTTTTACCAAAGATATGTAGCAGTATAAATTATGGCCAAAATTTATGAAGAAAAAATAATAATTTGCAAAATTTTATCACAGAAACTAAGAAAAATGCGTTCTTTTTCAAAATTTTCGGTCTTTTTTCATTTATAGCGTAAAAAATGAAAAAACCCAGAGGTGATCAAATACCACCAAAAGAAAGCTCTATTTGTATGAAAAAAAAGGACAAAAAATTCATTTGGGTACAGTATTACATGACTGAGTAATTGTCATTCAAAGTGTGATAGCGCTGAAAGCTGAAAATTGGTCTGGGCAGGAGGGGGGTTTAAGTGCCCAGTAGGCAAGTGGTTAACAAAGAAAACCCCTTCCCATTTCCTGCTGTCAGCAATGGCACCACATGGAAGAGAAATGTCACAAGTCCTGAAAAGAGAATAATTCCTTTACACAAGAAAGGAGAAGGCTACAAGAAGATCAGCAAAGCTTTACTTATCAGTCAGAATACTGTAGCAAAAGTAATACAAAAATTTAACAAAGATGGAACCGCAACCATCTCACAGAGACGTCTAGGCCATCCACGGAAGTTAACACCTCGACAGGAGAGTCTTCTGATGAGAAGGGTTTTGACTTGTAGCCAGTTTTATTTTAAAAGGTTGCATGAAAATCAAACAAAACAGAACAGAAAATAAATCTTTGCCATCCAGGCACTAACTAAACATTTCAGGTTTCCTAACAACACAGGTGAAGAGCTTCTCCCAGTCACCAACAAAACAAAGATAATGCAAACCTTTTCTTTCTTTCACAAAGCAAACTTCACATCAATGGCTCTCTCAGGTTTGGGCTTCCTGATTCCCAGGCTAAGAGCAATCTCTTGTTCCAGTCCTGTTTTATTTATACCACCTGCTGGTGGTCACAAGTGGCCTACAAAATCTGGTCCAGAACCAACCCTGCCAAGGTAGCTTGTAAAACCTGGACTGAATTTCACCTTAGTAACCTGCATATGAATGCATGCACGCCTTTCATAATGTCACATGTCCCCCTCACCTCTGCTCAAGCCCCTGTGGCTGAGCAACTGTCCCAACAAGACAATGGACATGGGAAAGAGCATTTGCATTAGTCTGAAGCTTCCCAGCTCTATGCTCTACTCTGAACTCCTTGTTATCACACATCCATTTGAGAGGGACATTATCAGTGACTAGTTTGAATGGTCTCCCCAACAGGTAATATTTGAGGACATTTGATAGCCAGACATTCCTTCTCAAAAATTACATAGTTTTTCTCATGTTTGTTAAGCTTTCTGCTAAGGTAGACCCTTGGGTATTCCTCCCCTCTGATTTGGGACAGAACAACACACAGTCCCACATCAGAGGTGTCTGTCTGTACCACAAACATTTGTATAAAGTCTGGGGTCATGAGCACAGGTTGTGCGCAAAGAGCTTGCTTCAACACTTGAAATTCCTTCTCTGCCTCAGGATTCCACTTAATCATGACCAACCCACTTCCTTTCTTCAGATCTGTCAGTGGGGGTGCAATGGTGGCAAAATTGGGTATAAAATGCCTACAGTATCCTGTGATCCCAAGAAAAGCCTGAACTTGCTTTTTATTTATAGGTTGAGGCCACTTTTGAACCGCCTTGATTTTATTGATCGGGGCTTGATTAGCCCTCAACCAATAAATTAGCCAAGGTATTTAGCCTCTTCCAAGCCTATGGCACACTTTCTGGGGTTTGCATTAAGCCCTGCTTTCCTAAGGGAATCTACTACTGCTTGCACCTGGGTCAAATGAGATTCACAATCTGGGCTGTGGTTGACATTGTCCAAATAGGGAGCTGCATATTGGTGATGTGGTCTTAATGTCTTATCCATCATTCTCTGGAATAAGGAAGGAGCACCATGCAAACCAAAAGGCATCTGTGTATACTGGCATGACCCCTCAGGGGTAGAAAATGCTGTCTTCTCTTTTGCAGATTCCGTTAGGGGTATCTGCCAATAACCTTTAGTCGGCTCTAAGTTAGTTATGTACCGGACAATTCCCAATCTGTCAAGTTTGTTGACTCGAGGCATTGGGTACACATCGAATTTGGACACTCTGTTCAACTTCCTGAAATTGTTACAAAACCTTATAGTTCCGCCTGGCTTTGGGACCAACACTGTGGGACTTGACCAGTCACTGTGGGACTCCTCTATCACATCCAACTCTAACATGTTCTTTATTTCATTTTATTGTTTTCTCTGGCTCCATTGAGTGTGGAGTCTCTCAGTTGTTCCGTACAAAAGTCATCACATTCTGTCCACTCTTACTATTAAAGCCTGAGATAATTTCTTGTTCATTATCCTCAAGCTGGGAGCTGGATTCCAACTCCCCCTGCTCCACAGCCATTACAGAATTGCAAGAGTTCTTTTTCTCTCCTGCCAGTGGACCGCTCCAGTGTGAAAGCCCTCGGGCTTTCACACTGGAGAAACAGCAGCTGCAGTTTCAGGTCGGTTTGCAGGCGCTATTTTTAGCGCAATAGTGCCTGCAAACCACCCCAGTGTGAAAGGGGCCTAAGGATGATCAGAAGAAATGGACAGCACCTAAGTTAAATATATGAGTGTCGCATCAAAGGGTCTGAATACTTAGGACCATGTGATATTTCAGTTTTTCTTTTTTAATAAATCTGCAAAAATGTCAACAATTCTGTGTTTTTCTGTCAATATGGGGTGCTGTGTGTACATTAATGAGGAAAAAAAATGAACTTAATGATGATTGATTTTAGCAAATGGCTGCAATATAACAGAGTGAAAAATTTAAGGGGGTCTGAATACTTTCCGTCCCCACTGTATATACACATACAAAACCATTGTATCTGCTTTCCAAAATGTCCTTTAAGGAATGCGTAGCACATACCATGCCGATATCATTACATAATATTCATAGCTGGATCTGCCCTATGCTAAGCCTGCAAGCCTTCAATGTGTATTGTAAATTCTGTTTTGGCCTGGAGTGTTGTTGTGTGCTAAAAGTTAAATACAAAACAAATTTGGCTTCCTTTCATCTCTGTAGGCACCATGGATTACCATAGGGGTAATATTACTTATGCCTTGCAAAACAGCAACTGTGCTAACAGTCTTTATATTGCTGATTCTATAAATATCTTTATCGTTTTTTGAGTACTAAATATGATACTTAGAGATGAGCTCTCCTATTGCCTGGGTAGATTGTATACATACCTTCTTTCTTCTCTATACCCCTCTCATTTAGATCAGTACAGTTCCAATGCATTTGTTGCTTTCCTTCTGTAAATCGGGGCACAATGTTGGAAATATAATGCAGTGTGGGACATGTCATGTGTAGGGTTGCCACCTTTCCAGGATTCACCCGGACAGTCTGGGTTTATGAATCATGTGTCCTGTTTTTAGTCAACCTGAATCCCGGACACATTATTCAGACAGGAATGTGGCTCAGAACAGGGCCTGACAGGAGGGTGAGGGGGCACTATGTGTGCTGCATTACTATTCTCTTTGGAGTGCCCAAAGGTGTCCCAGGTCTGTTACAATCCTATAGTGTAAAATTAAAAAAATGTAACTGTGCACCACTGAATGTGAGACAGTACAAGCAGTGCCAGCCCAAGACATTGTGCTGCCTGGTACCAAGAATGAAATGCTGCCCCCCCCCCCCCCCCCCAAAAAAAAAATCACTCCCATGAAAATAATTGGCATACTTTTCCACAGTCTCCCAGTCCATTATTCAGCTATATTGTTTTACTCCAGGTGTTAGCAAGTAATGCATCTCCACAGCAATACAAAGCAGACACTTTTATCAGTAGTAGTGTTATAGATTAAATAATGGAAAATGTGGGATTGGTAAAATGCAGAGCAAATAAACAGAATATCGTAAATGCTTTCTCTTCCTAGCAATACATGCTCACTTTTTCTTTATTCCATGCCATACAACTGCTGGGTAAAAGGAGAATACCTGGTTCTTTCAGCCCCGCACGCTCCTGTCCCCCATCGGATAGTGTCCGCCCTGTACTGTGCAGGTGCAGCGCTTGCGCAGTATGGAGGACAAAGGAGACGCGGAAAGTCTCCAAACATGAACAGCGGGAGCGCATTGCACAGGCACCGTGTAGAGCTGATGTTCTGAGACTTTCGGTGTCTCCTTTGTCCCCCATAGTACAGGGCGGACACTATCCGATGGGGGACCTTTCTCTGCAGAACACTGGGCACCTCACAGTGGGATCCGCAGCGGGGTGGGCAGAACGGGCTGACTGGTGGGCGGTAATTTGCCGCCCCCCTGAAAGTGCCACCTGGAGCCATCGTTCCATCGGGTCCCATGGTAGGGCCGGCCCTGAGTACAAGGCAAGACTCATGATTTAGGATCCGTAGAACCTTGTGAATAATATTGTTGGGGAATATTCTGTAGCTACTGGAAGTAGCAGGTTGATTTTAATCATGGACTAGAAGTATCTGGCTCTATAGGCTTCAATGGGCAGTATATATAAGATGGCAGTCTGAGTAACCACTGGCTTGTAGATAGTGTGGTGCCCTGGCCATCCTGGGATGGAAAAGAAGAGGATGCAAGCCAATAACCTACAGAGAAGCAGCAAGTAGTTTAAAGGTTGTAGACCGGGGGTCAGCAACCAGTAGATCGCAAACAGGTGACTGGTAGATCATGGCCAAGGCTTGCTGACTTGCCATTCCAGAGCATCAGAGTGCAGTGCAGAGGGACTACTTGCAAAGTTGGCGCTGTAGTAGAGAGCAAGAGCCACATAAGCCGATGCCTACTCTGTATTGCTGACTTCTGTCCCATATGGAGTGATACCAACTGCACTCCACCTCTTATCCCAGATAGAGGTCCCCAAAGTGGTGCCAGCAGCAGGAAAGAGATCTTCAGGTCAGTGTGAAGCAATACACTGGGTATAATAGTATAGGGCTGACTTCACAGTGATGTACTGCAGTTTACCCACACCGCTGGTGGAGGGTAGTGTACCTGCAGCTTTACTGTGGGTTTAGCCTGAGGCCTCTTCCACATGAGGCGGATCCGCTCAGCGGAGTCCGTCAGCTCAGTGGGGGATCGCTCCATTGATCTCCACTGAGCCGACAGATAACAGGTCTGTCTCTGCTCACTGAGCAGGGAGGGGCCTGTCCGAGCGCCGCTGATTCCCATGGAGAGCTCAGATGAAAATGGACAGCAAGACGGATGGCGAACATATCGCCATATGTCTGATTTTTGCAGATCGGATGGCAGACGGGTGTCAACGGACACATCTCTGATGACATCCGTCTCCCCATAGGAGTCAATGGATGACCTGCTCTGAACCGCCCCGAAAAACGGACAGGCAGATCTGAGCGGGCTTGCCGTGTGAAAGGGGCCTTAGATTTCTATTATATCCTGTGGGTTTGGTGCACTTTCTGAATGCAGGAGTTTTGGTGCGCTTTCAGAAAGTGCACCCACACCTGCAGGAAATAATTACATAGTTACATAGTTGGTGAGGTTGAAAAAAGTTAGCTCAGAATATGTCAGCTCAGTATTACATTGTATATTCCTGTATTTTATGGTCGCTCGGGTGCCTATCTAATAGTTTTTTTAAATTATCTATGCTCTCTGCTGAAACCACTGCCTGTGGAAGAGAATTCCACATCCTTACTGCTCTTACAGTAAAGAACCCTCTACTCAGTTTAAGGTTAAACCGCTTCCCTTATAATTTTAGTGAATGGCCACGTGTCTTGAAATTCCCTTTCACGGAACAGTTTTATCCCTGTTTGTGGGGTCACCAGTACAGTATTTGTACATTGAAATCATATCCCCTCTCAAGTGTCTCATCTCCAGACAGAATAAGTTCAGTGCTTGCAGTCTTTCCCCATAGCTGAGATCCTCCAGTCCCGTTATTAGCTTTGTTGCCCTTCTCTGGACTCTCCCCAATTCCAGCACATCCCTCCTGAGGACTGGTGCCCAGAACTGGACGGCATACTCCAGGTGTGGCCGGACCAGAGTCTTGTAGAGTCTTATAGAAGTCTATAGCAAAGCACAGCTAACCCAGGAAACTTGCAGAAGCACTGCACTGCACCCGTGGTACAGGTAAACCACAGCACATCAGTGTGAAAGCAGCCTTATAGCGGGCTCAGAACAGTAAGGGTTCATTTATATTTGCAGTATGGGGGTGGCAAAACCCCATAGTTAAGTCATATTTTTGTCATCCCCTTTAGCTGCAGTGGCCAGGGGTGTACACATGTTGCAGCCACAGCAGGAGTTATACACCCTGTCATGGTTGGTGGGTGTAGCAACTGCTAAGCATGACCCATTCAAGTAAATGAGGCCGCTCTACAAGTGCCCTGCAACCTTGTGCAGTACAGTAAATAAGGGGTTAAAGTAGGCAGCGTTGTGTTGCTTTCTCACCACCTGCTTTAACCCCTTGTACCCAGCAGAAGCATCCAGTTGCGGGGCACTTGCAGAGTGGTCCCATTTACTTTAATGGGTCACGATTGGCAGGCAGTAGCACCCACCAAAATCAACAGGTGGTTTAATTCCTGTTGCGGCATGTGTATTCCTTTGGCTGCTGCAGGGTTTTACCACCCCCAACTTTACGTGTGAAGAAGCATTAAGGGTGCTGCTGCGGAATGCAACTAAGGGTTTATTCACAAGTCCAGCAGGCACTGCTGCTCCCCTGAAAAGTGAACCAAGAGTACTTGACAAATTGTGAGGGGGTGATATGTTGCCTCCTCACCACCTGATTTAAACCCATAATTGTAATGCATGTGATTGCGACACGGTAGTACGGCAATTGGAGTTTTAAATCAGGTGTGAGGAGGCAACACCGTGTCTGGTGATCTTTGACTTCTCTCATGTTCTCTCATGTTGTTCAGGTAGATCTCCACCTCTTAAAGGTTGTCTACCCCTACAGATTCATGACTCAGACTATTATTATTTGCTTCCATTATAGCTTAATCAGTGCTGTAAAAGGCACGGGATGGCACACATGGCAACCAGCAAGTAACACACAGACACATACCAGTCCAGTATCTATATGTCAAAATGTAAAATCATATATGCATTTCCACATTGAATTTCAGTTATTTCTCTCTTAGCCCCGTTCACATCAGTACGACTTGTCATGTGATGTGACAATTTTAAAATCGCATGACAAGTCGCACCCCATTGCCGGCAATGGAACCGTTCATACCACCATGACTCATTCGCAGCGATTATGCAAAAGGTTCATCTGCTACTTTTTACAGATTTCATTGCGACTTGCATAGACTTCCATACTTGCCAACTGTCCCGGATTTCCCGGGACATTCCCGGGACTTGGATGCCATTCCCGAATTTCTGGTGTCCCGGGAAATGTCTTGAGAAATCCGGTTCTTCACGATTCGCCACCGCCGCCGCCTCTAGAGGTCCGCCATTTTGATGAAGTTCAGGAAGAAGGCTGGGGGGGGCTAGACGGAGCTCCTGCATCGCCGCCCACCCTCCGCCCTGCTCCGCCTCACCCCGCCTCGCCCCGTCTACCCCCGCCCCTTTCCATATCAGACTGGCAGTGGGGCGGGGGGGTAGGCGGGGTGAGGCGGAGCGGGGCGGAGGGTGGGCGGCGATGCAGGCGCTCCGTCTAGCCCCCCCAGCCGTCTTCCTGTCTGGGGCGGGGGCTCTAGCCATGCTACTACTAGGACACTACTAGGACACCTCTGAGGTGGGAGGGCGCACCGCTGTGGGACTCCTGATGTGAGGAGGGGCTCCTTTGGGGACACACACCTGATGCAAGGGGGGCTCCACTGGGGACACACACCTGATGCAAGGGGGGCTCCACTGGGGACACACACCTGATGCAAGGGGGGCTCCACTGGGGATACCTGATGCAAGGGGGGCTCCACTGGGGACACCTGATGTGAGGGGGGGTCCACTGGGGACACCTGATGTGAGGGGGGCTCCACTGGGGACACCTGATGTGAGGGGGGGTCCACGGGGGACATCTGATGTGAGGGGGGGCTCCACTGGGGACACCTGATGTGAGGGGGGCTCTGCCGGGGACACCTAATGTGAGGGGGAGCTCCGCCGGGGACACCTGATGCACGGGGGGCTCCGCTGGGGACACCTGATGTGAGGGGGAGCTCCGCCGGGGACACCTGATGTGAGGGGGAGCTCCGCTGGGGACACCTGATGTGAGGGGCAGCTCCGCCGGGGACACCTGATGTGAGGGGGAGCTCCGCCGGGGACACCTGATATGAGGGGGAGGCTCCGCCAGGGACACCTGATATGAGGGGGAGCTCTGCCGGGGACACCTGATGTGAGGGGGAGCTCCGCCGGGGACACCTGATGTGAGGGGGAGCTCCACCGGGGACACCTGATGTGAGGGGGAGCTCCGCGGGGACACCTGATGTGAGGGGGAGCTCCCCTGGGGACACCTGATGTAAGGGGGAGCTCCGCTGGGGACACCTGATGTGAGGGGGAGCTCCGCCAGGGAACACCTGATGTGAGGGGGGCTCCGCCGGGGACACCTGATGTGAGAGGGGCTCCGCCAGGGTCTCCTGATGTGAGGGGGGGCTCCGCCGGGGACTCCTGATGTGAGGGGGAGCTCCGCCGGGACACCTGATGTGAGGGGGAGCTCCGCCGGGGACACCTGATGTGAGGGGGGCTCCGCTGGGGACTCCTGGTGTGAGGGGGGGCTCCGCTGGGGACATCTGATGTAAGAGGGGCTCCGCTGGGGGCACCTGATGCAAGGACGGATTCTGCTGGGACATATGATGTAAGGGAGGGCTCCGCTGGGGACACCTGATGCAAGAACGGACTCTGCTGGGACATCTGACGCAAGGATGGACGGCTGGTGGCAGGCGACATAGCTAGTGACACGCTCAGGGATCCCACTGATTCTGCATTATGGTGAGTTGAATGATTTCATTTTATATTACAATGTAATAATAGAAATAATGCACAAGTATGGTGCCGGGATGATTTAAGTGCTAACACCAGGTGTTTGGAGTATCTTTATTTGCTGATTGTTAAACTTTCTAGAATACACATATTTCTATTGTTGTGTAAGTTCTGGGGCTGCTGCCCCGTCATTTCCCTCTCCCCCTCTCCCCCTCTAATCCCTCTCCCCCTCTCCCCCTCTAATCCCACTCCCCCTCTAATCCCTCTCCCCCTCTCTCCCTATCCATCCCTCATTCATCTCAGACTCTAACCACACCCTCTTGAGCCACGCCCATTTAAGTCACACCCACTATGTCGCACAAACCACGCCATTTTTTGTTGCGCTTCGCCCCGAATGCCCCGTCCCCTAATTATTGTACAGCTCCGCCTACAGCCACAAAGTGTCCCAGTTTTTTTTTTTTACAATGTTGGCAACTATGGACTTCTTTTAAATAAAGATGCAAGCCGCAGTGAAATTGGCAGTGCAAATCACATTGGTGTGCGGCTCTGAAATCGCGCTGAAGTACCACAATTTCAAAGTCACACTGGTGTGAACCAGGGCTTTTCCCCTTTTAGTCTGAACAATTTTTGATAACTAACCTTTTGAGGAATCCCATTCATTCACTTGCTTATGCGGTGACACAGGTAGGTTGATTTACTAAAGGCAATTATACTGTGCATTAGAAGTGCACTGCAAGGGAACTTGCTCTAGAACTGAGGAGAGGCACTAAAATGAGGGGAAGCTCTGCTGATTTCTATTATCCAACCACGTGCAAGCAAAAATGCTTGTTTTTATTTTCTTTGCATGTTCCCCTCAGATCTAGAGCAACTGCACTTGCAGTGCACAGAGTATTTACCTTTAGTAAATCAACCCCATAGCCAGTATGCACTGTAAGTATGCGCTGCTTGTGTCACACATTTAACAGAGCCTACCTTCTGAACGACTGGAGGCACAGTAAGTGCAAGTAACACTTCACATCATCACTGCTTGCAGGCAGCAAAGTACCATGGGATATGTAGTCCTTAGAGATCAAAATAAATTGAAAGGAATGGGTAAAGGAGAAGCCAAGAAAACAGTACAATGGTGGGATTTTAACAACCATAAAAAATGCAAAAAGTTTATTGTACATAATAATAAAAAACCAATGCAAAAGTTAACATGTAAGGCATCTGTATACATTGATCACATATGTGGATACATATATACCCCAAATAACCACACTACATTAAAAAGTGTGGAAATGCATCCCGACGCGTTTCAACTTCCGTTGTCTTCTTCAGGGTATAGTGCAAAGAGGGTCATTTTCTACAAAAGACCAACACTGTATATTACCAAAGCAGAATAAGGATATAAGTACAATCTTTTAGAATCAAAGCAATATAACAACAACATACAGAATGATCAGAAACATTTACAGCATTGGTACCAAAGGCCACATCTAAGGAGCACTCCAAAAGCCCGAGGGGGATCTAGAGTACCAGGAAAGAAAGATTCAAGGGACAGATTGTCGTGAAGAAAAAAATCAACCAGTAAGTAAAACGGTAGCACTTATATAACATCAAAGAAAAAAGAAGAAAGCAAGTATATACAGTATCATCCCAAAAGACTTACATGTGATGTGGACATGTCAAAAATACTCAAGATGGACAGGATAGACAGGATAAAGATCCACTACAGATCTCACTAGATGGTATATAGGAAAGGCTCACTGTATATGGGATTAATCCCAAGTAAGGACATATCTATAAACCAAGTTATAAAACCAATCAGTCTAGTGCTATATGAGTATAAATGCAAGAGTGATGAATAAAAATATAAATAAAAAACGGTATCAAGATATACAGATATATATCACACTGATAGTAAATATTGTCCTTTGTGCAGATTCTATTTTTTAAACTTGGGTTAAAAAGGTCAGGTCTGAGCATGTAGGCCCTTTACAAAATAATCTAGAGTGGGTGACTGGGGACAAAGGGAAGGCAAATTTATTAAATACTTTCCACAATGGTTTAAAAGGGATATGGTCCAGAAACATTTAGACAGAATAAAGGTGGATAAAGCAGGACCAGATGGCATCCACCCACAGATCCTAAAAGATTTGAGCTATGTAATTTCAAGGCCACTGTTTCTAATTTTTAGGGACTCATTAATAAATGGAATGGTACCACTGGATTGTGGTGCCCATATTTAAAAAGGGATCAAAGTCTTTACCAAGTAACTATAGACCTGTTAGTTTAACTTCTATAGTCAGAAAGATACTGGAGAGTTTAATAAAAGACCACATAGACGAGTTCTTGTTGGAAAAAATATTTTAAGCAACAGAAAGCATGGATTCATGAAAGACAGTAAGTAAAACCTTGGACAGAGGGGTGGCTGTGGTCGTGGTATACCTGGACTTTTCAAAAGCGTTTGACACAGTACCCACACACGGCTCATGTGTAAGGTAAAGTCTACAGGCTTGGAAAGATCAATTTGTAAATTGATAAAAAAATAGCTAAAAGACAGAATTCAGAGAGTAGTGGTTAATGACTCGTACTCGGAATGGTCTAAGGTTATCAGTGATGTACCCCAAAGTTCAGTGCTGGGACCCTTACTTTTTAATATCTTTATAAATTATATAGGGTCTGGGATTAAAAGTACAATTTCAGTCTTTGCAGATGACACATTATGCAGTGGAATAATGTCCGTACAGGATGTCTCCAAATTACAAGCCGACCTCAATGCGCTGTCTTAATAGAGAACTAAGTGGCAAATGAGGTTTAATGTTGATAAATGTAAAGTTATGCACTTGGGGGCTAAGAATATGCATGCATTATACATACTAGAGGGAATACAACTGGGGGAATCAATGGTGGAGTAGGTTCTGGGGGTTTTGGTAGATCAGAAGCTCAATAATAGCATGCATTGCCAAGCTGCGGTTTCCAAAGCGAGCAAAGTCCTTTCATGTATTAAGAGAGGTATGGACTCCCGAGAGAGAAAGATATCATTTTGCCCCTGTACAAATCATTAGTAAGCACTCATCTGGAATATGCAGTTCAGTTTTGGGCACCAGTTCTTAAAAAGGATATCGGAGAACTGGAGAAAGTGCAGAGAAGGGCAACCAAACTGATAAGAGGCATGGAGGAGCTCAGCTATGAGGAAAGATTAGAGGAATCTATTCCCTCATGAGAAGAGGAGATTAAGGGGGGATATGATCAACATGTAAACATGTAAAAATACATAAGTGGTCCATCTCGTGAAAGTTATGCCCTGCTAGCTGTGTTGCTAATATGCCCTCCTAATTGATTAATTGCCAGATTCAACCCACACCCAACACACAGTATAAAAACAAGGCCTTCCTTACGGGGGCTGCACATACAGGGGTTCTTCCAAAGAAGTGGGGTTCTTTAAATAAGTGGCACTTATTTAAAGTGCTCTTGCACTTCAGCGATTTGCACAAAGCTAACTATAAAAGACTGCAGGTGACCCCATTTCCTAATTTTATCACCTTCCTCTCTGAAACATGCACTCTTTACCTCTCCTCCTTTTCACAATTGCTGCCTCTCTCCTCAAACTCTCTTTTCTACATCCCTCTGCTCCACCCCACAATCTGTACATATCACCCTCACTTCTCCCCTCCCCCTATTACTGCACTTATCACCTCTTTCTAACTCTAAGCCCACTTGCTAACATACCCCCCAGGATACTGAAGCATGTCCCCTCATACAGATCATATTCTCATATTACCTCCCTCACTCTTCTGCTTCTCCTAATCGCTGGAGATATTTCCCCAAACCCTGGGCCCCCTTTATTTAACTGTGCCCAACACACCCATCACCCTACACCCTCTGGCAGTAGTCGCAATCTACACAATTTAGTCTCCATTCCTCTTCTTGCCAACACCAGCCTCCATCTCTCCTGCGCCCTCTGGAACGCCCGCTCTGTCTGCAACAAAATCACTGCTGTTCATGACTTCTTTGTCACTAATTCCTTTAATCTTCTTGCTCTCACAGAAACCTGGCTCCATGAATATGACACCCCTTCTCCTGCTTACCTCTCCCAGGGTGGCCTTCACTGGACTCACTCCCCCAGGCCTAATGGACGCAAGGGAGGTGGCGTGGGATTCCTCCTATCCCCCCAGAGCACCTTCCAGGTTCTTCACCCTCCTCCCTCTTTTTCACTCTCATCATTCAAAGCCCACTGTATACGTCTATTCTCTCCTACTTCCCTAAGAATTGCTGTGATCTACCGGCCCCCTGGACCATTATCGACTTTCCTTGATGAGTTTTCTGCCTGGCTACCCTACTTTCTCTCTTCGGATATTCCCACAATCCTTCTTGGTGATTTCAACATCCCTGCTAATACAAACACTCCTGCTACTTCTAAACTTCTTAGTCTAACCTCTTCATTTGACCTGAAGCAATGGGTACAGGCTTCTACTCACTCTGATGGCAACACCCTTGACCTTGTATTCTCTTACCTATGCACTCCATGCAACTTCTCAAACAATCCTTTTCCTCTCTCCGACCACCACCTTATTAGTTTCTCTCTCCCCCTGTCTTCCACCACCTTTCCCTCCAATCGCCTAACCATCACCCGTAGAAACTTTCGCAACTTCAACTCCTCTATCCTCTATTCTGCTACCGACCACCTCTATGACAAAATCTCTCCCCTGTCCTGCCCCAACCAAGCCATGTCCATCTACAATAAATCTCTGTCCTCCACCCTGGACAAGCTCGCTCCCCTCACTACACGCAGAATCAGGCCTCGACCCCTACAACCCTGGCAAACAGATGACACAAAAATTCTCAAAAAACGTAGTCGCGCTCTTGAGCGTCTGTGGCACAAGACTAAGTCTCTCAAAGACTTCAACCAATACAAATCTGCCCTCCAAAAATACTATTCTTTCCTCCACACTGCCAAGCAAACCTATTTTACAACTCTTATTAACACCTTCTCATCCAATCCCCATAAACTCTTCTCTACCTTCAACTCTCTACTTTGTCCTCCACCGCCTCCCCCCCCCACTGACTTACTCACTGCCCAGGAAATCGCTAATCACTTCAAAAACAAGATTGATACAATCCGTGATGAAATCTCCACTCTACAGGTATCTCCCCCAGCTAAGACCCCATGTCAACAGATACAACTGACACTCCCCCTATTCAAATCTGCTACTCCAGACGAAGTTGCTAAACTCCTTTCTATCGCCCACCTAACCACCTGTCCCCTGGACCCTATTCCCTCTCAAATGCTACGGTCACCCTCTGACCCCATCCTACACTCTCTAACCCACATCTTCAATCTCTCCCTCACCTCTGGCGTCTTCCCCGATGCTCTAAAACATGCACTGGTCACTCCCATACTCAAAAAGCCGTCCTTGGACCCTACCAATATTAACAACCTACGACCTATCTCCTTGCTCCCCTTTTCCTCTAAACTCCTTGAATGCCTGGTTTACAACCAACTGAGTGACCACCTCATTAAAAACAACCTTCTTGATCCCCTTCAATCTGGATTTCGCCCTCAACACTCCACAGAAACTGCTCTTTTAAAACTCACAAATGACCTACTAACTGCAAAAACCAACGGACACTATTCTGTCCTCCTACTTCTGGATCTTTCAGCTGCCTTTGACACGGTTGACCACCTACGGTCACCCTCTGACCCCATCCTACACTCTCTAACCCACATCTTCAATCTCTCCCTCACCTCTGGCGTCTTCCCCGATGCTCTAAAACATGCACTGGTCACTCCCATACTCAAAAAGCCGTCCTTGGACCCTACCAATATTAACAACCTACGACCTATCTCCTTGCTCCCCTTTTCCTCTAAACTCCTTGAATGCCTGGTTTACAACCAACTGAGTGACCACCTCATTAAAAACAACCTTCTTGATCCCCTTCAATCTGGATTTCGCCCTCAACACTCCACAGAAACTGCTCTTTTAAAACTCACAAATGACCTACTAACTGCAAAAACCAACGGACACTATTCTGTACTCCTACTTCTGGATCTTTCAGCTGCCTTTGACACGGTTGACCACCCCCTCCTCCTCGAAAAACTTTACTCCCTCGGTCTCCGTGACTGTGCTCTTCAGTGGCTCTCATCCTACCTATCCCAGCGCACCTTCAGTGTCACTAACAATTCTACTTCCTCCACTCCTCTTCCCTTCTCTGTTGGGGTCCCCCAAGGTTCTGTTCTTGGACCTCTTTTATTTTCAATCTACACCTCTTCCCTGGGTCAGCTGATAGCCTCTCACGGCTTTCAATATCATTTCTATGCTGATGACACACAAATCTATCTCTCCACCCCTCAACTCACTCCATCAGTCTCCTCACGCATCACTAACTTACTAACCGACATATCTGTATGGATGTCACACCACTTCCTCAAACTCAACTTGTCCAAAACCGAGCTTATAATATTTCCTCCCCCACCTGCCTCTTCCCCTGACTTCTCTGTGAAGAGCAATGGCAAAACCATCCACCCGTCCCCACATGTCAGGGTGCTAGGTGTTATCCTAGATTCTGAACTCTCCTTTCAGCCCCACATCCAATCACTTTCCAAAGCTTGCCGCCTCAACCTCCGCAACATCTCTAAACGACGTCCCTTTCTAACCAGTGAAACCACAAAGCTCCTGATTCACTCCCTGGTTATCTCTCGCCTTGACTACTGCAACTCCCTCCTCATTGGCTTACCTTTAAATAGACTATCCCCCTTCAGTCCATCATGAATGCTGCTGCCAGACTCATCCACCTTACAAACCGCTCAGTGTCTGCTACCCCTCTCTGCCAATCCCTCCATTGGCTACCACTCGCCCAACGAATTAAATTCAAAATACTAACAATAAGTTACAAAGCCATCCACAACTGTGCCCCCAGCTACATCACTAACCTAGTCTCAAAATACCAACCTAAACGCCATCTCCGTTCCTCCCAAGATCTCCTGCTCTCTAGCTCCCTCATCACCTCCTCCCATATCCGCCTCCAGGACTTCTCCTGAGCCTTGCCCATCCTCTGGAATTCCCTACCCCAATCTGTCAGACTGTCTCCAAATTTATCCACTTTTAGGCGATCCCTGAAAACTTTCCTCTTCAGAGAAGCCTATCCTGCCTCCATCTACCAACTGCACTATTTTCTCCACTAGCTCATCCCCCACAGCTATTACCCTTTTGTATAACTTGACCCTCCCTCCTAGATTGTAAGCTCTAACGAGCAGGGCCCTCTGATTCCGCCTGTATCGAATTGTATTGTACTTGTACTGTCTGCCCTAATGTTGTAAAGCGCTGCGTAAACTGTTGGCGCTATATAAATCCTGTATAATAATAATAATAATAATATCGTGAACTTGGTGTTGAGTTATTCACTTTAAGGTCATCGCAGAGGACTAGGGGGCCCTCTTTACGTCTAGAGAAAAAAAGATTTAATCTCTAATATGTAAAGGGTTCTTTACAGTAAGAGCTGTACAAGTGAAAGTGAGAGATGACATCAATAAGGGAGCTAGGGAGGAGGTGGAATCCTTATGGGTAGAACTCCAAAGAGATGAAGCTAAGGGGAAAATAATACTGGGAGTATGCTATAGCCCCCCTAACCTGAGGGAGGAGGGGGAGACGGACCTCCTATCACAATTTGGATTAGCAGCAAGGATGGAAAGTGTTATCATAATGGGAGATTTTAATTATCCACACATAGACTGGGCGGAGGGAACCATGCATTCGTCTAAGGCTCGCCAGTTCCTAAAAGTCTTGCAGGACAATTGCATGGGTCAGATGGTAGACGAACCAACTAGAAACAAAGCATTAATAGTTCTACTGATTACCAACAATACAGACCTGATCACAGATGTGGAAATACGGAGCAATTTAGGAAACAGCGATCACAGGTCAATTGGCTTCAGTATAAATCACAAATAGGAAATATAAGGGGAATACAAAGACACTGAATTTCAAAAGATCCAACTTCCCCAAACTACAAGCCTTGCTAGAAGATATAAATTGGGATAAAATCTTAGGAACAAAGAGCACAGAGGATAGATGGGTTTGCTTTAAAAGCATATTAAATAAGGGCATTAGCAAGTGCATCCCATTGGGTAATACATTTAAAAGAGCGAACAGAAGTCCTGCATGGCTTAACTCCAATGTAAAAATGCATATAAAAGCAAAGGAGAAGGCCTTCAAAAAACACAAGGCTGAGGGATCATCATCAGCATTCAGACTTTACAAAGAATGCAACAAGAAATGTAAGGGTGCAATTAGGGCGGCTAAGAGAACACGAAAGACACATAGTGGAGGAGAGCCCAAAAAATCCTAAGAAATTCTTTAAGTATATAAACAGTAAAAAAAGGGAGGAGCCATAAAGAATGAGGAAGGACATCTGGTTATAAAGGATGGGGAGTTGGCGAAGGTATTGAATTTATTCTTCTCCTCAGTCTTCACGAGGGAATCAGGGGGCTTCAGTAACCAACCTGCAGTGTTTATCCTCATGACACATCACAGGAAGCACCCTCATGGCTAACAGAGGACAGAATTAAAAATAGATTTGGGAAACTTAACATTAATAAATCACCGGACCAGATGGCTTGCACCCGAGGGTACTTAGGGAACTCAGTCAAGTATTTGCCAGACCATTGTTCCTAATTTTTCTGACAGTCAACTAATTGGAATGGTACCAGCTGATTGGAGAAAAGTCAATGTAGCACCAATATTTAAAAAAGGGCCAAAATATATCCCTGGGAATTACAGATCAGTTAGCCTAACATCAATAGTATGCAAGCTCTTGCAGGGGACGATAAGGGACTATATACAAGATTTTAGTAATGAAAACTGTATCAGCAGTAATCAGCATGGATTCATGAAGAATCGTTCTTGCCAAACCAATCTGTTAACCTTCTATGAGGAGGTGAGCTGCCATCTAGATAAAGGAAGGCCCGTAGATGTGGTGTATCTGGATTTTGCAAAAGCATTTTACACAGTTCCCCATAAACGTTTACTGTACAAAATAAGGTCCATTGGCATGGACCATAGGGTGAGTACATGGATTGAAAAATGGCTATAAGGGCGAGTTCAGAGGGTGGTGATAAATGGGGAGTACTCTGAATGGTCAGGGGTGGGTAGTTGGGTCCACCAGGGTTCTGTGCTGGGACTAATCCTATTTAATTTGTTCATAAACGATCTGGAGGACGGGGTAAACAGTTCAATCCCTGTATTTGCAAACATTACTAAGCTAAACAGGGCAAAAACTTCTCCGCAGGATGTGGAAACCTTGCAAGAAGATCAGAAGAAATTAATGGGGTGGGCAACTACATGGCAAATGAGGTTGAACCACTTGCTGACCGCCGCATGTACATATACGTCCTAACTTTGGGGGCGGATATCATTATGGCAGCAGCTAGCTGCCATAACCCCGGTATCCCCATTTTCGGCCGGCGGTCGGCTACAAGATAAAAGTGGTCTCTGCAGCGTATTCGACGCAAGCTCACTTTTATCGGTAGCGGGAGAGGGGCCCCCCTCCCACCGCGATCTGGTGCTCTCCACCGCTTACCGAAGCCGTCGGCAGCGGCGGAGGCGATCGCGTCCTTTCCCTAGCTGTGCATGGAGACGAGTGAGGGGAAGATGGCACCCGCCCATCTCCGTGACACTGCAGGGTGGAAGCGACGTCAAAACGTCACTTCCGCCTATACGTGTTAAAGCCACATTTTTTCTATGTCATTTTTTTAAATGACTTTTTTTTTTTTTTTATTGCATTTTAGTGTAAATATGGGATCTGAGGTCTTTTTGACTCCAGATCTCATATTTAAGAGGACCTGTCATTTTTTTTCTATTACAAGGGATGTTTACAGTGACACAATTTTTTTTTTAAAAACAGTATAAAAATAAAATCAAGTAAAATAAATAAGAAACATAAATTTTTTTTTTTTAAACGTCCCGTCTGGACGAGCTCACGTGCAGAAGCGAACGCATATGTGATTAGGGCCCACATATGAAAATGGTGGTCAAACCTCACATGTGAGGTATTGTCGCGATCATTAGAGCGAGAGCTATAATTCTAGCTCTAGACCTCCTCTGTAACGCAAAACATGCAACCTGTAGAATTTTTTTAAACATCGCCTGTGGAGATTTTTGAGGGTAAAAGTTTGACGCCATTCCACGAGCGGGCGCAATTTTGAAGCATGACATGTTGGGTATCAATTTACTCGGCGTAACATTATCTTTCACAATATAAAAAAAATTGGGCTAACTTTACTGTTGTCTTACTTTTTTATTCAAAAAAGTGATTTTTTTCCAAAAAAAGCTCGCTTGTAAGACTGCTGCGCAAATACGGTGTGAACAAAAGTATTGCAATGACCGCAATTTTATTCTCTAGGGTGTTAGAAAAAAAAAACAATATATAATGTTTGGGGGTTCTAAGTAATTTTTTAGCAAAAAAAAACTGTTTTAAACATGTAAATACCAAAATTCCAAAATGAGGCTGGTCTTTAAGTGGTTAATGTAGAAAAATGTAAAATAATGCATTTGGGTGTCAAAAATATGAATGCAATCTACTCACTGGGGGGGGGGGGACCTCTGGGGAAATCTAGGATGGAAAAGGACCTGGGTGTCCTAGTAGATGATAGGCTCAGCAATGGCATGCAATGCCAAGCTGCTGCTAACAAAGCAAACAGAATGTTGGCATCCATTAAAAAGGGATCAACTCCAGAGATAAAACGAAAATTCTCCCACTCTTCAAGACTTTGGTCTGGCCTCACCAAGAGTATGCTGTCCAGTTCTGGACACCAGTCCTCAGGAAGGATATACTGGAAAAGGAGCGAGTACAAAGAAGGGCAACAAAGCTAATAAAGGGTCTGGAGGATATTAGTTATGATGAAGAAAGGTCTGCAAGCACTGAACTTATTCTGTCTGGAGAAGAGATGCTTGAGAGGGGATATGATTTCAATTTACAAATACCATACTGGAGACCCCACAATAGAGATACAACTTTTTCGCGGAAGAGAGTTTAATAAGACATGTGGCGTGGCCACTCATTATAATTACAAAAAAAGAGGTTTAACCTTAAACTGCGTAGATGGTTCTTTACTGCTAAGAGCGGCAAGGATGTGGAATTTCCTTTCACAGGCGGTGGTCTCATCGGGGGGCATCGATAGTTTCAAAGCTAGGTAAAAAATGTAGCGCTAACCTATAAACACAAATATGTTGATATGAGTGAAAAAAGATGATACTAATTAATCAAAAAATGCAAATGTATAAATAACATGTGAAATATCCATTAAGAAAAAATGGTGTATGATAAGGTGGAACCACCCAAAAACTCAAACCGCAGAAAAAGTGAGTCTAACCAGTAGAAAAAATAAATATAAAGTATAGTCCAACATGAACTAGGTGAAAACTAAAGTCTGGGCATCCAACACAGGAGAGTAAAAAGTCAGAAAAAACACACAAAAAACAGATGCTGAACACTGTCCGTTGTGGAAGACATCAAGGATATTACATCATCAACAATGAAGAGAAGTGCATGTGCCCTTACCAAAACAGGTGGACTCCAATGTCAGCAACAAGGAGTCATACAGGCATGATGCCACAAATGGCCGATGTATGGAACTCCACAGGGTCCAGGGCCTCCAAGATATAATCCAGGGAAATGATAGAAAACCTCCAAAGGACCTCCAATCACAGGGACCTCAGGACTGGATCTGGTAAGATCAACAGGACGCCGGAGCCACTCTCATCGAGATAATGTGTGGAGAAAGAAAATGCTTCCACATAATGTAGTTCAAAAATGGTAATTTTTTTCTAAAAACCAGCGTACAAAAATAAAAATGTGATCACGAAATAAGAGTACAGGGCAATGTGAGCGATAAGCCTAGGCCTACGCGTTTCAACCAATGGGTCTTCAACAGGGGCATATATCAACCCCCCCACACTGCCAATATATATATATAGACTACACAGGAATACAATAATTAGTACAAGACCAATCAGCACACAGAAACCTTAAATGGCCATTGATTGGAGCAAAAATGGTCAACTGACCACTGAGTTCCAAGCCTCTTTTCAGGGAACCAATGGTGAAAAGGATAGCACCAATCACATAGGCTAATGAACCAACTGAATGATGACCCGGAAATGTAAATAGCTGCAGCCCAACAGACACATGGCAAACACAGGGCAAACGTCCGGTCAAAAAGCCCACAAAAAACAGGTCATATGTCACGTGACAGGTTCATAAAGAGTACATGACTGGAATGGACATCACATGACCAAGACTGATGGAGCCCTGAGTTGATCAAGTGAAAGTGGCTCAAGCTGTAAAATTATGCTACCTAATGCATCGCAGACATATATGCAAATGTCATAGGGGTCAACACAACCAAGATCCTCTAGGTCCGAGCAGCCGTAAAAACAAACCGCCACCGGGACACAGACATCAGTGGCGATAAGCCGACTTCTGGGTCTCGGGGCCGAAACAGGAAGTGAATGGCCGCGCGACCGGAAATAAACAGTCACCTAACCGGAAGTGATCCCGGATAACAGGAACAACTAGATCACATGTCCAAACAACGGTCACGTGACTAAGAGTGCCCGGCCTAAGAATCTCCATAGAATGGCACAAATGGGACACAGCTTTGGATATTAAGCTGTGAAGCTGAATGGGCCGTAAATGGATAGAAAAAACAAAACAAATTAACATCTACAACTTAATCAGGAACATAACAGGATTGCTCAAATGAACCTATTTAATTACAATAAATTCCAATCAAATAATGATAGCAACAATATGGAAAAAAACAAACGGAACCCATATGTATAAATATACAAATAAAAGGACTTAATCTAAAAAATGCATAATGATAAAATAATGCATGAATAGACTTAAGCCTGATTAATGAAAGAGTTGATATCCCACTCCACATTCATCCCCAACGGTGAGTAGGATCTCAGCTCATATATCCAATATGTCTCGAGGCGAGAGACCCCGCGTAAACGGAACTACCCCCTCCAATGAGGGACAAATAGTTAGTTTAAAAAAACTATTAGATAAACACCTGAACGACCGCAACATACAGGGATATACAATGTAATACTGACATATATAATTACATGTAACTATGTAAATAGCCTAAATACTGAAGCTAAATACGTATGGAAAAAGAAACAAATGCGCATCCACTACTAATCAATTAAGAAAAGTGAATATATGAATCAATTAAAAAAAGTGATACCAAAAAGGGGGATTGAAGTGTTAAATCTCAAACGAAAAATTTCAAAAAGTGCCAATGATCAACAAAATTAACATAACACGATGAATATAATTATCAATATGAAAAAGTGATCAACTGTTGCGTGTGCTCATACATAGTAACTCCTACAAATAAAGGATATAGCACAATACATGTTCAAAGAAAACTTTGCACAAAGGATATATGTACAATAACATCAAACATAAATGTGTACACTGGTAGAATAAATTGTCATAATAGCAATAGCTGTGGAAATGTGGAAATGTGGAAATGAGCCAGAGGTGGTTCTGGCTGTAGTAATATGACTGAACAGAAGTGACTCCATTTTTTGCGGCTACAGAGCCATATAAATTTATATATCTTAACTTGTATATTCAGACTCAAGTTATTCTTGCCTCAGCTCTGATAAAACCTTAGTTTAAAAAAAAAAAAAGAGAAGTGTGAGACGGACCATGCCTGTTAAGAAGTGGCTTTTGGGAAGCCCCTGGCTTTAGGTAAGCCTTTAAGAAGTTTAAAATGTAGTGTCGCTTTTGGGAAGCCCCTGGCTTTAGGTAAGCCTGTAAGAAGTTTTAAAACGTAATATTACACTCTTTTTTGGGAAGGAGAAGATAAGGGTTAATAAGGCAATTACTACCGGGACCCATAAACTTTTGCTCTATCTGGCTTTTCTTGTCTATCGCATTTGCAACATAAAAGTATAAGATATCTGTTGTGTGAGATACAGGGCTGCATGGGGTAAGGCAGCCCCGTGTTTTCACTGTGTTATATGATGTCCCAAGAGGGGTAAATTAATTTAGAGTGAAGTAAGTTTCCCTTGTTATATTCAGGTATAGTGGAAGTGGTGAGTACTGTTATGCCCCGTACACACGGTCGGATTTTCCGATGGAAAATGTCCGATCGGAGCGTGTTGTCAGAAATTCCGACCGTGTGTGGGCTCCATCGGACATTTTCCATCGGATTTTCCGACACACAAAGTTGGAGAGCAGGAGATAAAATTTTCCGACAACAAAATCCGTTGTCGGAAATTCCGATCGTGTGTACACAAATCTGACGGACAAAGTGCCACGCATGCTCAGAATAAATAAAGAGATGAAAGCTATTGGCCGCTGCCCCGTTTATAGTCCCGACGTACGTGTTTTACGTCACCGCGTTCAGAACGATCGGATTTTCCGACTAATTTGGGTGACCGTGTGTATGCAAGACAAGTTTGAGCCAACATCCGTCAGAAAAAATCCTAGGGTTTTGTTGTCGGAATGTCCGAACAAAGTCCGACTGTGTGTACGGGGCATTATACTGAATAATATGACCTCCCCTCTTTGCTAGTATGTTGGGTATAGAGCTTTAGAATTATAAGTGCTTGATTATGCTTAAAAAATGTATAATTGTTTGTTCATGTTTAACATGTTTTGGTGAACTTTTGGAATGGTATCAGAGTGGTATTTTTGAAGCTTGTGAAGAAATGTGTTAGTTGGAAGGGGGTTTGTGTAAGGTAAGGGAGTGTTCAGAGAACGCCCTATGGTATGATGAGATAAGTAAGTGAGTAGTTTAAAAGGTGGTTTTTTAATAAAAACATCCTACATTGTAGAGGGTAAAGTAAGTTAAGTTGAGAAGGTAAAGAGGGATTTGAGTTATTTATTAAAGAAGGTTTGTATTATACGAGGCTTTTTCAACGCATTTTTTTAGAGAAACTGACATGAGCTGTTTTTAGAACTGACACATAGAGAAAGGGGAAAAAAATAGGAAAATAGTGCTTTTAAAAAAACGGGAAGTGACAGTCTGAGCTGTTTGAGATTTAAAGGGGACGTGAATGTTGGGACAGTTTTATCAGCATGGCATACCAGGCATGGACGAATTGATTTTTGATCGATTTTTGATTGATTTGTGATTCTTTCATGATTTGCTGTAGCAAGTGCACATATACAAACTGTTATAATTCCTACACCATTCACCTGATTTGGACGTAAATACCCTCAAATTAAAGCTGAAAGTCTGCAGTTAAAGCGCATCCTTCATTTCATTTCAAATCCATTGTGGTGGTGTATAGAGCCAAAAAGATTAGAATTGTGTAGATGTCCCAATATTTATGGACCTGACTGTATTTATTGACTACAAAGAGTATCTGGGGAAATTACCTTAAAGGAATAGCTGAGACAGGAGGTTTTAAGCAGTTAATTAACACAGAAAGAGTTTTGTTTAAAATAAGGAAGTTAGAGTGTTACGGCCCTGGTTAAAATTTGGATTATCTGATAAAAGGTGTTATTAAAATAAGGATTTTTGTGTAAACGTGCCCCGTTTGTTTATTGTTGTTTGATGAAGTTATAATGAGTCGGTACAGGTGAGTTGGTAAGATGTGCAGATCACTGTTTGGCAACAGGCAGAGAGTGGTGGGGGCTGATTCCCAGGTGGCATCGTGATATGGTGCCTCTACTGCACCAGACATATCTGATGCAGGGGAGGAGGACTGTGAGACCGAGGCTTCGGGGAAGGCTCCCACACCTGCTTTTACAGGAAAAGGTTCAACCAAGGGTAAAAAGAGAGAGAGCTGGTGGGGAGGCTAGAACTTTTGTTGAAAGCACCCCACCTCGTTCAATGACCCCACCTCGTGCAATGAGCAGCCCCTGATGCTGGGATCTTGTGAGACTTTGCGGGATTATGGTACCGGAGATGCACAGAAACACGAAGATTTCGGTTTATTGGGCAGTAATAAAATTGTCGCTGCTGGATACGCTGACAGGGGGACATGGTTACTATTTTGGGGGGTCTGGATGAGGTGGAGGGAAGTTAAAAATCTTCCTCCTTCCCCCTCAGATCCCCCGAGATTCCCTCTTCGCTCCCCGATTCTCCACCTCTGAGCTGGTGGGTTTGGGGGTGTGAATTCTGACAGGGATCTCCGGTGAAGCGCTGAGGTTGCGGCTTCATGGACTGGCCGTTTCTGTGTCGATCAGTGAGGATTCTGGGTGTGCGGAGATCATCCGAGGGAGAACATGTTTAAACACTTCTCCCCCGATTGTCTCTGGTTTATGGACTGTTTGTGGACTGTGATCAGTGGCAATCCTTGGGGTCGCCGCTGTTCGCAGTTTCATAAGACGGACACCTAGGTAGTGGAAAGTTGTTGTTAATAGGGAGAAACGCTTAATTTTATGTGTATGTGAATTTTTGTCTTGTCTTGGAATTCCAATTTAGAGCAGTGTTTCTCAACTCCAGTCCTCAAGGCACACCAACAGGTCATGTTTTCAGGATTTCCACTAATTTTGCACAGGTGATTTGATCAGTTTCACTGCCTTAGTAAATACCACAGCCGTTTCATTTGAGGGAAATCCTGAAAACATGACCTGTTGGTGCGCCTTGAGGATTGGAGTTGAGAAACACTGATTTAGAGTATAAGTTGTTATTTTCTTCTGAATACAGGTGGATTGTTGGGTAGTTGATATATGTAGTATGATCCTGCCAAGACAGAGAGCGTTGCTAGAGTGGGCAGGTGAGTTGGACAGAGTAGGGTACTCATCTGTGTGTGGTGCTTTAAGAGGATTGAATCGCAGATTTGGACAAGGACAAGTTACTATTTGAGTGATTCCTCCTGTCCAAAGTACTGTTTATCACAATGCACAGAGGTACATATCCACTTGCAGAGATCTGCTATTTTGTTTCAGGTGGAGGAGGGGATCAAACCACCGACCATGCCTTCACCACCGCTTTTGTGGAGATCATACTGCTATATTTGTATTCCATAGTCAGCGAGTCAGAGAGACTTGCCGAGGTGGAGAATGAATGTTAAAAAAGGATTTGATTCAGAAAAGTTATCTATAAAAGTACATGTTTATTGTTAAAATGTTGCAACTATCGTCAGTCTTTTCATGAAATGTGTTGGGCACATATTAAGCCCATGCCCACTGCATAGTAAATTGGGAACATTAAAAGGGGAATGTGACACGTCACTGATAAATTACATGTATGCGCTGGTAACAAATGTTTTTTTAAGGAATCTGATCAGATGCTAATTTTTAAGGACTGTTTTAGTTGTAGTTGCCTATCCTTACATTATTGAGGTTAAAAGGTGTTTCTTTTCTAATAACAGCAAATGTGCTATATTTGTGCAAATGGTTTTAATTGTGTTTAAGCTGCATTAACAATAATTGGGGATTTTAAAATGCTGATTTTAACCAAATACAAGTTTAAGAATATTATAATTGAGAAGTATTTCTATGCTAAGAATGAGGAAGTTATATATTCTGAGCGCTATGCCAGATGAATTGTGGTTGGTAAAGAAAAAGGAATTGACTTTAAGGTTGTGTTATTCTATGCACTAGAGAAACAATATTAAGGTTTTAAAAGGTGTTCAAAGGTAAACTATGAAAAAATAGAGAGTGAATGGATTGGCCAAATGAATGTGGAATGAGAAAGTGGTTATAGTGTGTTTAATGAATGCATAGGGTATCATTTTGATTAGTAAAGTATTTTAAGAGTGTGTTTAAAATGTACACAACAAGTTGTCTCATACTGTGTTTAGGCCCATGCTGGTAACAGAAGGGTGACATTTGGGAAAAATGTTTCTGCATATATTGAGTCCATGGGGTACTAAAATGTGATGGGAAGGATTTGTTTGAAATAGGCAATCAGAATGACTATTCTGGATATTTACTTTTTGAATTTCCAGAGTGTCAGTCAAGAAGTGTTGATGTTGTAATGTTTATCCATCAATGTTTTGTTTGTTGATGATGATCAGACATATTTGCAAAGTTGGGAGACTTCTTAGTCAGAATATGTGTTTGGGTAAAATGTTCTGTCCTAAGTCCCTCGAGTCCACTTGGGTCCCTGGAATAGAAGAAACTAAAGGGGTTTAAGTTTTGTTGAAGTTCTGCTGTAATACGGGATTTGGGAAAATGTTTAGTTAAAAATATTGAATCTATATAATGAAGACCTTTGCTGAGAAACATTTTCATTCCTGCATGGTTTACTTATGTTTGAGTCAATGAAGAATATTATTTTTAATACCTCCAATGGTTAAGGCTGAATTGATCAGGTAGATTTTGTGATTACTCATGTCAGATGAGGAGTATCTGCCCCAACCAGCCAGCATTCACCCCTAGCCCCATACACATGAAGAAATGCCCACCCCAGTCATACCCTACACCCCATTCATACCCTGCCCTATACCCTATCCAGATGAAGAGATGACTACAGCTTTTACATGGAAATCTTCGTTGTTCATCTTTGTTGTTCAAATACCATAGGAGGTGCTTAGATGATTAAAGGTGGACTTCTGCTGGAAAATGTTCCTGGAAATGACACCTTGAGGGGAAGCCAAATGACGCAAACCTGAGGTATGAAATTCCTGTGAGCACCACATGAGAGAGATCCAGATGTGCCAGCCCGAAGACCTAGGTCTTGCCCAACGCATCATTTCCAGTTTGTCTGTGGATATCAAGTTCTGTCCTTACAAAGAGGCAGTGTTTTGGGGTAGAGAATTCATGTCTGTACATATGAGTGATCACAGAATTGAACCAAAGGTTTTGGGAAAAGTTGAGGAGAATGAGAGTTATAATGTGGACATTTCTTTTCTTTCCTTTTTTGCGAATTTAATGGACATTCAGAAGCAAGAGACTTTCTTTTTGTGTATTTCTTTGGGACTATTTTTATTTGGCCTAAAGACTGTCATGCCCCTCCCACTTGTTTTTATGGACTGTCATGCACCTTCCTCCCCTTTTGCATTCCAAGGACAATTGCTATGCAGCTGAGATTACGTGTTTATTGTTTGCTATTTTTGCATGTTTAGAAGGTGGTCCAGGTGAGGGTTGGGGGCATATTGGAATTGTTATTATGGTGTGCCCAGGACGTGCTCGACCACTTCAGTGTGTAGGATGGCTTGAATCTGCAGCTGTTGGATAATGTTTCTAGGGATGCTGGCATGAGCACTGTACTATATATGTATTGGTTCACATGTCATCTGCCAGCCTCTGTGTTCTGGGGGGGCCTTTAAGGTTATATGTGGCCCACCCGATAACACCACTAATAACATACTCATTAGACATAGAGGGGATGTGTATTCAAAGTCTGAGGGAACTCCACAGTATTTAACACCTTAGATCGTGCCCTACATCACACTATATATATACACCTTCATGCATGCCTCTGACCCCCATACTGAGATGGCTAGGCTACTCTCACAGCTTGCCATTGCAGGATTCTGTGAAGGTGCCCAACAGGTCCTTAAGCAGACAGCCACTGGCCTTGGGTGACAGCACGTACATTTGTTGTGGAAGAACATGCCACCCATGGATTCTGAGTGATCCCAGGGGATGGTGTTACTTGGCCTCATTGGTTCCAATAATGGGAATTCTCAGGGACAGTGAGGAACTTCACTTGCTCAAGGCTAGTGTTCATCCTAAATGCCCCCTCAAACACTGTTATGCCAGGTCATTGTTTTTGGAAAAGGACATGACCTGAGCATGGTTCCCCTCGGGAACCAAGGGGGTATCGACATGATGAAAAGGCTAAATAATTACTCGGGAGCCCCCTGGGTAACATGGGATAGTTTGGTTTCAATGGAGTATTTTCCTGGATCAGGGATATTGCTGTGTGTGTTGTAGTGATTTTGCTCCTGGCATTATTTCTGTGTGCCTGCTTTGAGTTTGTTATGTGTGTGTCACAATGCAGATAGGTCAGTCACCTTCGTCACCTTCATGTCTGAAAGAGGGGATTGTAGTAACATGACTGAACAGAAGTGACTCCATTTTGTGCGGCTACAGAGCCATATAAATTCATATATTTTAGCTTGTATATTTAGACTCAAGTTAAGATCACTAGCTCTGTTTTTCAGCATTTGTAGCAGGTTTTTCTTTAAAGCACACATATAAGAAAATAAAGCTTACAGCAGCATCTTTCTATATAAAGCTTTTGTGGTAAGAGCTTTCTGGGACATTGTCCTGTGTAAAGGGGAACACCAAAGGCATGACTAGGAGTCATGGAAGCAGATGGCATGGTTACTATGGTTGCTATTGTCAGCCATGTTTAAGGGGTTGGGCATTTGATGATATGTAATGATATGCACTGATATGAAATGTACACCCCTGTATCAAATCACTCCCATGTTCTATGCAATGATTGGTTGATAATAACGTATATAAATTGTATACCCACCCAGAATTAAATCAGATAGCTTTGAACATTTAGACTTTGCAGCCATCTCTTTTGTGTTCATCAAGAAGCTGTCTCCTCAGTACTGAGAGGGTCTTGTGAGTGTGGTAATTGCTGTTATACCTAGCTGGTCTTGTCAGGTACATGGAAGTACCATTTGATTCCACTTCACTGGCAAGCTCAGTCGATTGCTTTAAAAAAAGGCCTGGATTCTTTCCTAAATGTACACAATATAACTAGGTACTAACATTTATAGGTAAAGTTGATCCAGGCAAAATCTTATTGCCTCTCGGGGGATCAGGAAATCATTTTTTTTCCTGCTATAGCAAATTGGAGCATGCTTTGCTAGGGTTTTTTGCCTTCTGGATCAACTGTGGGTGTAGGTTTGTGTATATGGGATTGTATTTTTTTTTGGTTGAACTTGATGAACTTGTGTCTTTTTTAAACCTGACTAGCTCCGTAACTATACAAAACAAACAAAAAAAAGGGTTTAGCTATACATATAATTTATAAATTCATAGTGAAAATATTTGCAAAAGAACTATTTAAAAAGGTGTGCATCAAACAAGTTAAAAATGCATTTAATTTTTTTAATCTGTTTATGAATACAAAATCTACCAAATAAAAGCATCACATGTGCTGATTGTTTTGTTTGGTTTTAAAAATGAAATCATTTGAATGGATGGTGATTTTCATGATTTAAATCTTTTTTAAAAAGAAAAAAACTTGCTGAAAAGGTACAATAACACACCTGATTTCAACCTATAGGGATGATGATGACATTATAAAATAATCTTTATTTAGGCCAAGTGACTGCATTTTACAGATCTCATTAAATTGAAGAATAACTGTCACTTTTGGAAAAGAAATATCCTTATTTGGTGTGTTTGCTTTGGGTATCGAGTCTAGTAACAGCTGGAGACCTGGATCTCTTGCCGACTATTGGGAACCCCATATATTGACAAAAATCTGCTTAGGTGATTATGGCAAATGGTATTATGAATGCAACAAACCTTCTGATGGGGTTTGGAGGTGAACATGTGGTGAATGATCAGCAACTTGATCATCAGCTTTGGAAATGTTCCATTTAGTCTTTGTGGGTGATATGGCTTGTAGTTCTCTCTACTTTTTATTGAATGTATTTATTTTTATAGACTCTAAACCAAAGACCCAGTAACTTTTTAGCTCTGCTGACAGATATTGGATGAAGTCACAGGACACTCTAGGGATTGGTTGCCTTGTCTTAGTGGCCCAATTGGTGAAGTGAAAACTAATGTTGAGTAGATGAGACAGTGACCTGTTTTTACAGAAGTCCTGTGAGTTTTGTAATCAGGAGAGAGGATGTGCTTGGAGAGCTTCACACAGTAATTGTATTGAGGACAGGGCATGTTCAGAGGAAGATAATGTGTCTTCAGCCATACAAAGAGCAGCTACAATTCCCAACAGCTTGGCAGAATTCAGTGACCTCCTGACATTACCAGACTCTTCTTTCCAGGAGTATATTTGGAAATCGTGGGGAAAGCAGCTAATTTGTGTGTGTATGTGAAATATTGCACACAAAAAATGGATGGCTTATAAACACATCAATTAGAGGTCTGCTATGTCATTGCACCTTTAGTAACACATATAGAAAACAGTCAGACGAAAGATATGTTTTAGATAGAGAAGTCATGATAAAACCCCTGCCAGCTTATTTATTTTTTTCCTTCTGTGTCACATTTTGGAGGTTTTACTTCACTTCCTGTCCTGTAGACACAGCAGGAAGTAAGAGGAAATTTCTCCAAAGTGAGGAGAAGCTGTCACTGAAACAGGGGTCCCCTTTGGAAAATTTACCCTCACTTTTTATTCTGGTGACAACTGCAGAATTTAGATTTTCCTTTTACTTTCTGCTCATGACAGTGGTCACCAGGACAAATAAAAGGGTGAATTTCCCCAACGGTCTGAAAAAAAAATAAAGGTTTTGGCTTCACACTTTTAAGCTGAATGTTAGCTAGTTTTTTCTCCACACCAGTAGTGACATTACTTACATGTAATAATTTGGAATGGAATTTTTTTTTTTTTTTTTTTTTTTTAGCTCTTAGCTCTACTTTAACCTAGCTGTACTGCTACTGCGGCAGAGGTGAAGGATCTGTCTATGCAATCTGGCAGTGGTGCCTGCATCACAAAGCTGTCTACATTTAATTAAAAATCCCTTGGCAAGTAACACAGTTGCATTATTTTATGAACTGTGTATTTAGCTGCATGACAGGAGTTCAGCTTTAAATAGTTTTTAAAGAATTACGAACCTACTTAAATACAAACAGGGTGATTTTGCCTGTTTTAGAGTAAACATCTAAAGTGATCTCAGCTGAAGGAAAGAAGCAGGCAATACCAGGCCTTTGGTTATGTGATGGGCTGCCTTGCAGTTAACACTGCTTCAGGATCCTATGTATGTTCATGACATTGCCAATCACGTATGTAATCACTGCTGAATGGGGGAATCAGGCAATCCAAGGCATCTGGTCATGTGACGAGCTTCTGTGGATCACAGAGCAGTTTTTTTTTTAACAATTTCCAATATCCGCAGGGAGGGGGTTCAGGTGAGCTTTGAATTTATTAAATCTCAGATATGAGATTACAGCAGCTGTAAAAGAACATTATAACATCAGCTTTTCTGGGTGAGGCATATTATTGGACAATGAATAATTATTAAACATGTATTTATTTGTACATGTAATAATTTATGCACCATGTACCGGTAATGAAAATTGTATGCTGCTCAGGCTACAAGGGAAAGCAGTCCTGTGTCCACCACTGTGAGTGTAGGCCAGTGAGGGAGCTTGCCTTGGCTCCAAGCTACTTTTAAGGAAAGGATAAATCCCATGAAGCCACACATCAATGCAGAATCACTAGTAGTGGAATGAATGGCAGTCTCAGCCTGGGCTCCGACAGACCACGCCTCTGTATAATGTAAGGAGGCCGTATAATGTAAAGGGACTGTGTAATGTGCAAGGGGCTGTGGAATGTAAAGGGGGGGCTGTGGAATGTGCAGGGGGCTGTGGAATGTGCAGGGGGCTGTGGAATGTGCAGGGGGCTGTGGAATGTGCAGGGGGGCTGTGTAATGTAAAGGGGGCTGTTTTATGTGCAGGGGGCTGTGGAATATGCAGGGGGGCTGTGGAATGTAAAGGGGGCTGTGCCATTTAGTATTACATGCAGGGAGTGTTTTTTTTGTGTTTTTTTTTATGAGCAGATAAAAAAAAAAACAGAGTTCTTCTGACTGCTTGAATTTTTTGATGGGAACCATGGGCAGTTATCGTGATGCATAGCGGAATAAAAACTAATCAAATCGCTGACAGGCTAATCATAATCGAATCGAATCATGAAACCAGTGAAGATGGGCACCTCTAGTATGCACCATGTCATGCAGGCAGTTGTGTCCTGGAGAATTCTTCTGTGCAGGAATGATGGTCCCCTTCCTGTTGCTTAACTTTTGACCATCCATTGGTTAGAAGCTTTGGGTCTTTGGGCAGAACTGCAATTAAGATGGTTTGACAGGGACCTGCCCCATCTTCCCTCCAGTTCCTTCAGTAATAACGCTGCATGTAACAATTTCATTATTTAAAGGATAAGTTCACCTTTAGTAACATGTTACACTTGTAGTTAGGGTGTCACATGTAACTTGTTACTATGCAGCACCCCAGCTCACCCCCCGATCCCTCCTGTGAGAGCAGGTAGGGGTTCTTCTCCCTGCACCTGCTGTCACATTTTAAAAACAGCATGGTTGTGCAAGGCTCCATCCACGCAGCCGCATCATTCATTCACAGAGATCTGTGAATGAATTAACTACAAGTACCTCCTGCCATCGGAGCAGATGGCTTTTAGTTCTCAATGAACTACCAGGGCAATGATTAGCACCTTTATAGTTGACTGACACTTCCTGCAGCAGAGTAACTGTTTGCCTTCATGGAGGTATAGGCAGAGAGCTGTCAGGAGTGTCAGCAGGAGCTTGACCTTGCACTTGCAATTTACTGATCACAGGTGCAATATTTTGCAGGCTCCAAGGTAAAAAAAAATAATAAATGCATTTTTTTTTCTAAAGGTGAACTTTAATACATACAAAGTGTTCTCTGATTGGTATGGGATATCCATGTTTATATTGTGCCAAGCTGGACCAAAGGTAATATGCAATACAAATAATTCCTGGAGTTCTCCTTTAAAACCTAAACAGCACTTAAAAGACGAGCTACATCAATTTGTAATGGAAGGATAACATTTACTTTAGCAATCCAAGAATCAGCTAAGCAACCTTTTGTCTAGGGCAAGACTTTCTAAAATCTTCTGTCATCCAAAACACCCCATGGCCACATATGCCTGTAGAGATGACCTGTCACCCCTTTACAAAGACTAAGACTGAGTCTGTATAAAAAATATGGAGTCTTGCTGACTTGACAAAATTCACAGACAGGTGTAATGATTCGGGAGAGACAAAGGTGGAATCCAGTGTATTGCAATGCAAATGATTGGCATGTAAGAGTTGTATTTCTGAGTTTCTTTAGAGGCAAAAGCATTCACCCTCATAGCAGGTAATATCTCTGATGACTTGTGCTTACCAATCTGAGACAGAGCAGCTAGAAGTAGTCATGGGCTAGAAACAAGCTACATTATTATGTGACAAATGACAGAGGGTGCTGTATAAAAATACCAGATAACATAAATCCAAGCTGTGGTAGCCCATTCTTTAAGCCCATCTAGACTCCATTAAAGATCCTTTCTCCCCACAACAGTTAAAAAAATGTATGCATACTTTAAATCCTAAAGTCTTCTGGCCGTTCCAGTGACATCAAAAATAGTGGTGGTATTCACTACAGCAATACTGTGAGCTCAGGCTGGTGAGATGATGAATCTACAGGTGGCATGTCCATGAGAGTCTGGGCTCACAGAAGGTGCCATTTGGTAGAGGAGGGAACTTTCTGCTGGGGGGTGGCTGGTTTGAATGTAGTTTGAACATAGTTAAAGCCCCCAACTAAACATTACATTTTCTGAAAGCAGAGGCCCTGGAGAATAAAATGCTGGTAGTTGTGTTTTTTTATGTCACAAGATTTATCAGATTACCATATTTTCAGTAAATAAACCACATTTGATTTGAATGCACATAAACACAGTATTTTACCTATCTTTTTTGGGGGAAAATATAAAAGATGAGGTTGAATTGGACTAAAAAGATACCATACATGTCAAGCCATAAAATTGCATGCTGCCAGCAGCGCTTGTTACCACTGCCCAATACTTGCAACCAAACAGGATACAAGCTGTTAGAAATTCCTCTTGGAGCATCACTTTAAATTCTCAACCTGTTTATGGTTGCTCTGTGTTGTTAAAAAGCCTCTGTTCTTTTCTGCTAAAGCTGTGTTAAAAAAAGAATAGGGACTGATTGCTTGTGCCGTCCACTTCTCAGACTGACTATTATTTGTTCTTGTATGAACACTGAAAATGCACTTTATTTTGTCTGTGTTACAATAGCTTCCTAGGAAGAATGTTCTGTGGCAGACAGTATTTTTGTCTCTCCCTTCTTAGGTGCCCTCAAGTATTTAACAGCTGCTGCTTTTTCCACAAGCAGAAGAGAGTCTGTAAAGGGGAACGACGCCAGCGCTGGCATAATTATTTTTTGTTTATGAAAAACTTCAAGTGTCTTCTGTGTACTGAAATGCCAAACCATTTCCGAGCGCTTGGGCTGTCACTCTCCAACTGGCTATTCCATTGACAGCCTCAGTGGGGATTTAAATATCTGCTTCAGTGTATCTGAAGTGAAAATTATGACATCTGTCAAACACAAAATGTGACAAGAACATTAGAAATGCACACAAAAAGAGAAATGCGCTCATATTTGGAGCCGTTATTGATTCTGATTCAGTACATTCAGCGTACTTAAAAGAAAACAGAGGGAAGCAGAAACATAAAGAACAAACTGTACTTTAATCAACACCATCCGTTATCTGTGTTGTTTATTCAGTGATGTATTTAGAGAATTTACTTTTCTTGCATGTTACTACATTTAAATATCCATTATAGTGATTTTCTTTCATAATCATAATAAATTCAATGCGCACTGCGCTTATGATACCAAAAAAAAAGTGAAATATGTGCTGCTACTTAAAATCATAATATATCAAGTCAGCCAGGTGAAAAAAAATCAATAAATGCAAAAACACATTATATATATATATACACACACACACACATAAACACGTTTCGTCACTTCCGACTTCATCACAGGGGGTGGCGACACAGCATGGTAACCAAGCTCAAATACGCTCCTCCTTCCTTATTAGCCAATAGGTGCAGCTCCCAGCTTTAATTAGCATCAGGGCACATATGTTAATATGCATAAATTACTACTACCAAATTGCACTATTGATCCCAGAGTCTCCTCTTACGATCTGTTGGCACGGTCATCTGCTAAATGAGAACACCTTTCAGACATGCCGCAGCTTCATCCATGTGTGCAATTAACCCAATCATAACCAAATACGGTTTAAATGGGAAAAAGCACCTTACACCGAATACATCTGATAATTAGAATGCAACATAAACTATAATAAGTCGACCCATTATACAGTGAGTGTGGACTCTGTGTGGACTCATGTACATAGGACGGACTAAGTGCACCCTAAAAATAAGGATTGGGGAACATGTAACCAATATCCTAAAGGGATTTAGATATCATAGTGTCTCTGAACATTATAGAAAGTATCAAATAGTTACATAGTTGGTGAGGTTGAAAAAAGACACAAGTGCATCAAGTCCAACCTATGTGTGTGATTATATGTCAGTATTACATTGTATATCCCTGTATATTGCGGTCGTTCAGGTGCTTATCTAATAGTTTCTTGAAACTATCAATGCCCCCCCGCTGAGACCACCGCCTGTGGAAGGGAATTCCACATCCTTGCTGCTCTTACAGTAAAGAACCCTCTACATAGTTTAAGGTTAAACCTCTTTTCTTCTAATTTTAATGAGTGGCCACAAGTCTTGTTAAACTCCCTTCTGCAAAAAAGTTTTATCCCTATTGTGGGGTCACCAGTATGGTATTTGTATATTGAAATCATATCCCCTCTCAAGCGTCTCTTCTCCAGAGAGAATAAGTTCAGTGCTCACAACCTTTCCTCATAACTAATAACCTCCAGACCCTTTATTAGCTTTGTTGCCCTTCTTTGTACTGTCTCCATTTCCAGTACATCCTTCCTGAGGACTGGTGCCAGGAACTGGACAACATACTCTAGGTGCGGCCGGACCAGAGTCTTGTAGAGCGGGAGAATTATCGTTTTATCTCTGGAGTTGATCCCCTTTTTAATGCATGCCAATATTCTGTTTGCTTTGTTAGCAGCATCTTGGCATTGCATGCCATTGCATGCCATTGCTGAGCCTATCATCTCCCCCAGGTCCTTTTCCATCCTATATTCCCCCAGAGGTTCTCCCCCCAGTGTATAGATTGCATTCATATTTGTGCCACCCAAATGCATTATTTTACATTTTTCTACATTGAACCTCATTTGCCATGTAGTTGCCCACCCCATTAATTTGTTCAGATCTTTTTGCAAGGTTTCCACATCCTGCGGAGAAGTTATTGCCCCGCTTAGCTTAGTATCGTCCGCAAATACAGGGATTGAACTGTTTACCCCATATTCCAGGTCGTTTATGAACAAATTAAATAGGATTGGTCCCAGCACAGAACCCTGGGGGGACCCCACTACCCACCCCTGACCATTCGGAGTACTCCCCATTTATCACCACCCTCTGAACTCACCCTTGTAGCTAGTTTTCAATCCATGTACTCACCCTATGGTCCATGCCAACGGACCTTATTTTGTACAGTAAACGTTTATGGGGTACTGTGTCAAATGCTTTTGCAAAATCCAGATACACCAAGTCTACGGGCCTTCCTTTTTCTAGATGGCAACTCACCTCATAATAGAAGGTTAATAGAATGGTTTGGCAAGAACGGTTCTTCATGAATCCATGCTGATTACTGCTAATGATACTGTTCTCATTCCTAAAATCTTGTATATAGTCCCTTATCATCCCCTCCAAGAGTTTACATACTATTGATGTTAGGCTAACTGGTCTGTAATTTCCAGGGATGTATTTTGGGCCCTTTTTAAATATTGGTGCTACATTGGCTTTTCTCCAATCAGCTGGTACCATTCCAGTCAGTAGACTGTCAGTAAAAATTAGGAACAATGGTCTGGTTCCCCAAGTACCCTCGGATGCAAGCCATCTGGTCCCGGTGATTTATTAATGTTAAGTTTCCCAAGTCTAATTTTAATTCTGTCCTCTGTTAACCATGGAGGTGCTTCCTGTGATGTGTCATGAGGATAAACACTGCAGTTTTGGTTACTGAAGCCCCCCCCCCCAATTACCTTGTGAAGGAGAAGAATAAATTCAATACCTTAGCCATCTCCCCATCCTTTGTAACCAGATTTCCTTCCTCATTCTTTATGGGGCCAATATGGTCTGTCCTCCCTTTTTTACTGTTTACATACTTAAAGAATGTCTTGGGATTTTTTTTGCTCTCCTCCGCTATGTGTCTTTCATGTTCTATCTTAGCCGTCGTTATTGCACCCTTACATTTCTTGTTGCATTCTTTATAAAGTCTGAATGCTGATGATGGTTCCTTAACCTTGTGTTTTTTGAAGGCCTTCTCCTTTGCTTTGATATACATTTTTACATTGGAGTTAAGCCATCCATGACTTTTGTTCACTCTTTTAAATTTATTACCCAATGAAATGCATTGGCTAATGTCCTTATTTAGCCAATAATTTAGCCTTAATTTGCTCTTAAAGTAAACCCATCTCTCCTTTGTGTTCTTTGTTCCTAATATTTTATCCCAATTTATGCTTTCTAGCAAGGTTCACAGTTTAGGGAAGTTGACTCTTTTGAAATTCAGTGTCTTTGTATTCCCCTTATGTTTCCTATTTGTGTGATTTATACTGAAGCCAATTAACCTGTGATCGCTATTACCTAAATTGCCCTGTATTTCCAAATCTGTGATCAGGTCTGTATTGTTGGTAATCAGTAGATCCAGTAACACTTTATTTCTAGTTGATGCATCTACCATCTGACCCATAAAATTGTCCTGCAAGACATTTAGGAACTGGCGAGCCTTAGATAAATGCGCGGTTCCCTCCGCCCAGTCTATGTCTGGATAGTTAAAATCCCCCATTATGATAACACTTCCCATCCTTGTTGCTAATCCAAATTGTGATAGTAGGTCTGTCTCCCCTTCCTCCCTCAGGTTAGGGGGCCTATAGCATACTCCCAGTATTATTTTCCCCTTAGCGTCATCCCTTTTGGAGCTCTACCCATAAGGATTCCACCTCCTCCCTAGCTCCCTTAGTGATGTTATCTCTCACATTCACTTGTACATTATACGCCAGAGATCCTTCCACTCTACAGTTTTGGAGTGTAGAGTGGGTTTTCCATCTTGGAGGGGATCAAATAGGGTGAGAGATCTATCCAAGAGAGAAATTAAATGGATTTATCTATTGCAGACAATGAGTCCTGATGGGTTAAATATTGAATTAGATCTAAATTGTTTTATTAGTAATTGTTGATTATTAATATCTAATACATAATTTGAGGTTGTGAAGGCTCCTATATCTATATTTCTAAATTTATACTTTATATTATTTTATTATTGATAACTATTCCATTATTGGTTTGGTTATAAGTTATTCTGATATCTCTGTAAAAGCACTGGTATCGCTCCTCCTTTTTTCAAAAAACATTGGTGTTGGTGTACATATAGCTCAGTGTGGTTAGGCAGATAGTATCCTGTAAGTACGGGGCTAATTGCACATATGGATGAAGCAGCCAAGTCTCGAAGGGATGTTATCTCTTTAGTAGTTTAGTATTTTCTAATACTCACTGAATAATGGGTCAGCTTATTATAGTTTATTTTGCATTTTAATTATCAGATGCATCAGGTGTAAGGTGAATTTTCCCATTTAATCCATATTTGGTTATGATGGGGTTAATTGCACACATGGATGAAGCTGCAGCATGTCTGAAAGGTGTTTTCACTTAGCAGCTGACCGCGCCGACAGATCGTATGAGGAGACTCTGGGATAAGTAGTAGTAGTAGTAATTTATGCATATTAACATATGTGCCCTGATGCTAATTAAAGCTGAGAGCTGCGCCTATTGGCTAATCAGGAAGGAGGAGGGTATTTGAACTTGGTTGCCGTGCCATGTCGCCACCCCCTGTGACAAAGTCAGAAGTAACGAAATGTGCCAGGGCGTGGCTACATGGCAACTATATGCTAAGTCTGGGATGGGGATCTGACGTCTAGGGAGTGAAGGAGTGGTTAGAACGCAGCGCAGTGCCTCCCAACTTGTACCATGTAACAAAAAGCTGATTTTAATTTAATGTACGTGCAATATATATTTTAAATAAACTTGTTATCCGAAGTGATTTTACACTATTAGAGGCTCCCATCTCTATTTTATTCCCTATATGTGGAGTTTATAGATAGTCAACTGAACGGAGTGTGGTGTTTGAAATTGACTCTCAAGGGGCAGGAGGCGGAGCCTAGCAGAGCAGACATGCATTGTTAGAGCTTCACACCGCTGAGGAGAGAAGAGAAGGACAAAGCGGAGCCTGCAGGCTCAAAAGGTATCCATTTGAACCTTTTTGCCCCAGGGAACAAACTGTGAAAGTTTGGGCAGGAAATATGGTACTGGGAGGAAACCGTGGCAGAAATAAAAATCACCTCACAAAGAGCTCACAGGCACTCACTGCAGCTGAAGCAGCTCCAGTCACCTCACAAGATACAGCATCAGGGCGCTCTCACAGACAGAAAATGTCACAGCAAGACTCTCTATTTGAGTCAGATACAGAACAAATCCTCTCACAAACTTCTCCACAAGCCTCCTCAGTATCCCCAGTAATATTATTACAATTTGAAAAGATGCTTCATAAGGCTTTAAAACAAACCTCAGACCAAATAACAAAAAGCCTAACCAAAGAAATAAGAGAGCTGGGAAACCGCACCGCAGCCTTAGAAATAAAAATGGATGAAATTGAAATTACAACCCAAGAAAATATAACAGAATTGGAACAATTAAAAAAAGAGAATTTAATACTTCAAACTAAGCTCGAAGATTACGAAAATAGAGCCAGACGTTCAAACTTGCGCATAAGGGGAATACCTGAAACTGTGACAGACCTGCAATCTACTATTACTGCTCTATTACAAGAACTAAAGCCAGATATCCCTATTGAACGTTTAGAACTGGACAGAGTACACAGAGCCCTCACAGCCAAAAAGAAAGATGGACCCCCACGTGATATAATCACAAAATTTCATTATTACAGAACGAAAGAACAAATACTAATTGCTGCAAGAGAAAAAAAGGAACTTAATTTTCAAGGACACAATTATCAAATTTTTGCTGACCTATCCCAATTTACTATTACTAAAAGACGATCCATGAAACCCCAACTAATGGAACTGCAACGCCACAACATTATGTATCAATGGGGCTTCCCCTTTTCAGTCAGATTTAACTACCAAGGTACAATTTACAGAAGCAGATCAGCTGATGAACTACAACAAACCCTTTTAAAATTAAATCTGACAGAACCCACAAACAGCAACACTCCCACACGCAGAAGAATGGCGTCATCTTCACCTTCAGGCAGCACCCAGAAAATTTCAGAACAAAATGGGAATCATCATTCTCACAAAAGAGGCCGTTATGCCACATCATCCATGGACCAAGAAGATTCAATGGACTGACATCCTAATTCCTGATATCTCTTCATTTATTATACTAAGAGATGGTTCTCTATAAAAAACCTATATTTATAACTGAATGTAACTGCATTCTGATAGTCACACACTGTGTGGGATCATGTTACATTCCAGTTATATTTCTTATTACTTCTGATTCATATAGCCTTAGAATATATAAGTGAAATAAGGAAATTCTTGTTCAGTTATATATTATCAGGTAATAACAATAGATTTATTACTTTTTAGGACAAATATGTTCAATAATCCAGAAGTAATGGAAGCTTTTTCTTTCTTTTCTTAAAACAAATATATTATTACCTAACTAGTTCCTAGAATTATGTTTTTGTTTATTCTAATCTGAAGCAATACAACCTCAATTTTATGAGTTAACATATCTAAACAGTTGCGTATGAATAAAATATGTAATTGTTTACTCTAAAAGGGTTAAAATCCCAAAATAATTCAAACTATCTTCATCAATACCAAAGTTATTAACAGTACCTTTCTAACTGAATTATTTAGCCTAGGGCAAGACTAACCATATACAACCACCCTGGAATAAATAATTTCAACAAAAACTATATTCTGCACTCCAATTAATGAAACATCATTTTGATGTCTTTTGACATAGCACTTCTCTCCTGTAAGCGTAAGATCCGTGTACCCCCATTAGCCCTCCTCATTCTCCCAACCATATTATGTGGGAGTGTGACGAAGGCACTTATTCCCCTGAGAGAGATATTTATTCTCTTTCACGGGTAAATTGTGATTACTTGCAAAAAATAATTTATGCAATGTATCATCTAATCTCATATGTTTTTTGTTTACTCTTTACTCCAGAATTCACTGGTTTCTTTTCTATCTATTCATCTCTTCAGTCCACACAGGTTGATCTGCGCAGTCAGCTCTGCATAACAAAAAGTAAGTCAAAACTATTTGATCTATTGCCATGGCACCACTGAATATACTTTCCCTGAATGTTCAGGGAATAAATGTCCCTCAAAAAAGGACCAAAGCCTTCCGTACTTTCCATAACAAGAAGGCTCACATAGTATGCCTCCTAGAAACACACTTCACCAAAGATTGTACTCCAAAATATATTTCTCCTTTTTATCAACAAATTTACACGGCTTCTGCCTGTACCAAGCAAAGGGGAACTCTAATTGCATTTCACCGATCCACACCATTCACCTTATCATCAGAAATTAAAGACCCAGAAGGTAGATACCTGATACTCATGGGTTATATAATGGATACAGCAATCACGGTGATTTCCTACTACGCTCCTAACAAACAACCTACACCATTCCTCTCACATATATTACAAGTGATTAATACACACAAAATAGGAACAGTGATAATGTATGGGGATTCGAACCAGGTCCTCCTCCCATTTCTAGATAAATCACCTTTTACACCATCCAAAATAACCTCTAGATTACCTTTTTCTCAACTTCTTTCCAAATACAATCTGGTAGATTCATGGAGAGAAAGTAACCCAATGAAAAAGAAATTCACTTATTTCTCGCACCCTCATCAAACCTTCACCAGAATAGATCATATTTTTCTAACAATAGGAATGATACCAGAAATTATTGCATCAGATATAATTCCGATTCCGTGGTCTGACCATAATGCAGTATACACTACTATAGCCTCAGCCATACCAAAAGCGCATGACCCAACGTGGTACTTACCGGACATAATGCTCAAACACCCACTACATCAGATGGCCATTGAACAAGCTTTAAAGGAATACATATCAATTAATAACACAACAGACATCTCCCCAATAACACTGTGGGAAGCTCATAAGCCTGTCTTGCGTGGTACAATACAAAGACAAATGGCACTATTTAAACGGGAACGCAAAAATCTAGCAAAAAAACTAGAACTCAATTTTAATGCAGCCTACATATCATTTCAAGATAATCCATCTCAGAGTACAAAATCTCATCTGGAAAAATCTAGATTGGAATACGATCTATTTCTCACTGAGTCAGTTGATAAATCCCTCAAACGCTCCAAACACAATTTCTACATGAATACAAACAAACCAGGTACATATTTGGCTCGGGCATTAAATTCAACTAACAAATCTTTCAAACCAATACGTTTGAAATTATCAAAAAATGTTTACACTTGTAATCCAGTTAAAATAGTCCATAAATTTCACTCACATCTCGCAACTTTATACAAGACAAACAATGAATTTAATCCTACAGAAGCTGAATCCTTCTTCTCAAAAATAACCTTACCTGAGTTATCTCAGAATCAAAAAAGCAGTTTGGATGAGCCTATAACTATAGATGAAGTTGCTAACGCCATAAAAGACCTAAAACTTAACAAAAGACCAGGCCCAGACGTCTACTTGGCTTTATACTATAAAACATTCTCAGAAATACTCTCTCCCATTCTCACTGAAACTTTTAACAAACTTCTAGATGGACATTCTTTTCGGCAAGAAACACTAATGGCAATTGTTTGTATGATCCCAAAACCTCTTTCTGATGATACTTCCTGTGAGAATTATCGGCCTATCTCTCTGTTAAACCTCGATATTAAATTATTAGCAAAAATAATAGCAAAACGCCTCAATAGCATTATAGGAAAATTAATACATAGAGATCAAGTAGGCTTCATGCCAAATAGACAGGCAGGCGATAATATACGCAGGGCAGTGTTATTGGCACATATTGCTAAAAAACAGAAAATCCCTTTATGTTTTCTATCTCTCGATATTAAGAGGGCATTTGACACAGTATCCTGGCAATATATGCAATATTCATTACAAAAATGGGGTTTTGGACCCCACTTTTTAACATGGATCAAAGCATTATATAATAAACCCAAAGCCTATATAAAATATGCTGGATACAAATCTGAAGCCTTTAATATCGAAAGAGGTACCCGACAGGGTTGCCCATTATCTCCCTTATTATTTGCCCTTATACTCGAACCCATGGCCCAATACATCAGAACAAACCAAACTATAACTGGCATTGAAGTAGGAGGTATTACACACAAATTATGTATATTTGCAGACGATATATTACTTTTTCTATCATCACCACAGGTCTCTGGTCCTAACTTAATACCAGCTCTTGATGGGTTTGCAGCCCTATCCGGCCTTATGATTAATCCTAAGAAATGCCTAGTGCTTAATATTTCACTCACAAACATGGAATTGATCCCGGCTAGGGCTGCACTCCCATTCACATGGGCAGAAAAATCAATCCCATATCTTGGAATTCATTTAACAGCATCTCATTCTGACTTATTCTCAACCAATTATCCTCCAGTATTAAGACAGATCACAAATCTAATAAAACAATGGTCGCAACTTCCTTTATCCTGGATAGGGAAGATTAATGCAATCAAAATGACTATTCTACCCAAATTGCTTTATCTATTCAGAGTCCTCCCTATTCCAATTCCTTCCTATTTTTTGAGAATAGTACAAAAAAGAGCAACTTCGTTTATATGGGGCTCTTCTAAACCACGTATACCTATACACACACTACATCTTCCCAAAAATAAAGGAGGCCTGGGATACCCTAATTTTACTAACTACTACAGAGCAGCACATTTGGCCAGTCTGTCCAAATACCATGCAAAACAGGAAATCCCATTATGGGTATTTATAGAGGCTTCAGAAAATGACCTTCTATTAATATCAAATTTATTATGGCTTGATCCTAAAGACCGCTTTAAAATTCATAATCCCATAACTAAACACTTCTTATCTCTCTGGGATAAACTAAAAACCAAATATCAGTTACAATCTCCACACAATCCTCTCCTTTCTTTTATCAGAAATCCGGCCTTTTATCCGGCATGGATCTACCCAAATTCTTTTAAAGCTTGGACAACATCAGGCATTCAGACACTAAATGACTTCATAGCATCTAAATCATTCCTTTCATTCCCATCGCTTAGAGAAAAATATGATCTACCAAACTCTGAGATATTTAGATATCTCCAAATCAAAAATTTCTATACACCATTCCTAAAGGGGGATACACCATTATCCCAATTATCCATTTTTGAATCAATCTGTACAAAAGATCCATTTGCTAAAGGTACAATTTCATCACTTTATAATCAATTATATGGAGTAGCAAATCTTAATAGACCCTCTTACGTTCAGAGGTGGGAGGAGGACCTGGGACGAACTTTAGAAGACACGGACTGGTCTAATATATGGCTCACATCTAAGTCATCTTCACCCAACATCTTAGCACTGGAGACAAATTATAAAGTCCTAACTCGCTGGTACCTTGTACCCGCTAGAGTGGCAAAATATTCACCTAATACCTCAACTCTCTGTTTTCGAGGATGCCCAGAAATAGGCACATATTTACACATATGGTGGACGTGCCCAGTAATCCAAACCTTCTGGAAGGAAGTCTTCGTGATTGCATCTAAAATATTTAAAAAAATAATACAACCAGATCCATATTTAACTTTACTTAATCTAAAACCGGAATGGTTAACACTCTCTCAATTCAAACTTATGATCCAACTAATAACGGCTGCAAAACAAACAGTGGCCAAGGCATGGAAATCTCCTACATTGGTACTAGCAGAAACAATTCACAGAATGAATAATACAATGTCCCATGCTAAGATGGTAGCCATCGATCAAAATCAAATTCCAAAATTTGAAAAACTTTGGCATCCTTGGATAAAACAACAGTTCCTGTCAAATTTCAATGACTCTGTCCTGTTGCCATGGTAACAAATTAAATGACTTACAGAGACACCTATTCTAAGGCTTCAAAGAGAACTAAAAAGAATAATAAACTGACGAGTGGGACAACCTTGTGGACCATACCTCTACCTTTCAACCCTTTTTCTTCTTTCTCTTTCCTTTTCTCCACCTTACGATTAAAGCTCATTATCAGAATTTATTTGACCTATATACACTCTACTTGTAAACAATATGTATAGTAGGTATAAATCATTTAAATACCTACAAAAGTAACTAAGGAAATTATATATATCTTTAATTTAGGTTTACGTGAACCCAATGTTTAATATTTGAAATTTCATGATATTTACCTATATAAACCCTACTGTAAAACAATGAGCTTACTTTATAGATCCTTGTAAACTTACTTTATGTATCTTTATGTATCTTTATAACATTGTATACTCAATAAACTTCTTTTGACAAGGAAATTGACTCTCAAATATACTTTGAGCTATTTTGCCTTACATGAGAGTGAATAGCAACAGCATTTAGTGAGCGTTTTCTTAAGGGGATTGATCCCCTGTTCATCACGGGTGGAGGATTTCAGGGGATGTCCACATATATATATTTTCTTTTTGCACTTTTCATAAAGGACTGATTTTTATATTTTTCACGATTTATTTATGGACATTCACATATTTTTGGATAATATTTGGATTTTGGTCCAATTATTTTATTTGAGCACTACTGTGGAAATGTTATATATATGTTTTTGTATTTATTGATTTTTTTCACCCGATGATCTTTTATAATCACGCCATTCTTAATGTAGCCACCTGCCCTAAGCAGGGGTGATTATCAAATTTAGTTTGCTAGGTGGTGAACAGCCCATGCTGAGTAGTAGTGCTGCATTAATTTGATCTTCCCCCAAGCTCAGTGTTGCTGTTGCTTCTGCCTGCTGCCAGTAGGTGTCACTGGTAACTCTGGCAATAGAGTGACAGTAATACTGGGGTATAAATATTTATGTTCCCTCTAGGCCAGCCTTTTTCAACCAGGGTGCCTTCAGGTATCTTCAGGAGTGCCTTGGAAAAATGGCTAAAAATTGCCCAAAAACAACCTTCTAGCCAACGGCGTCCTAACAACCAATGGCATCATATGGGGCCTAAAAATTGCCCAAAAATAACCTTCTAGCCAACGGCATCCTAACAACCAATTATGTCATTGGTTGATAAGGAGGACATTGGGCACCCACACAGCATCCCCGTTTGCCCCTCCCTGCCCCTCGCCATCGGTACTAATGTAACATTAGCAGAATAAGGGAGAGCAACTGAGGGAGAAGCATTGGAATACTAGTCACTACCAGTGTACAAATGTGTATTTGCTTTGTAGGAATAAATCACCTTTAAATTTGGATGTTCTACGTGTATGGATGTTGCTTTGTTGTTAAGTTAAACTATTCATTTTGTTTTTTACACTTTAGAATGGGGTGCCTCAAGATAATCCATAAATTTTATGGGTGCCGTGGCTGAAAAAATTTTGAGAAAGCCAACTGCTAGGGGGTTTATTGCCAGTGGTACATGCTGGAGGAGGACATAAATATTTAGGGGCTGACCTTGTGAGGCTCTCTTCCAACCAAACTTTTGCCTAGGGAGGTATGCTGTCTGTAGTCTGGCCTGTTAATGCATGTAATCTATATGGGGCCTAATGTGTGCTTTGAGTTCAGGACTAGATTTAGATCGGGAGTGGCCCTCAGAAGCTGTTCTTCAAGGTAATAGAGAGGGAGAAGCTGAACCAAGATGTAGAACCGGGAAGAGATACCTTACTGGAGAAAGTTGCTGGGAAGCAGATGGATCCTCAGAGGGGCCTGGTGACTCTCCTGTGGGGATGCATGCAAGAGGCAGCTAGCCAGCTGAAGTGTGCTAATTACAGTGAAAGTTTGAATGTCTATTACACTGTACAAGCTGGAAATGGATCTGAAGTCTGTAAGTGTTGCTATGGGTATTTACAGCCCTAATTGCCCTCTTCCTGCCAGCATGTAATACAGTCTCTGAAAACATACTGACTGGCGTCAATTGTTTTTCAATCCTTCACTACTAGCCATGCACTCAGCCCTGGGGTAAATGTTAGCCCACCCTGCCACTGGGGGTCTCTTACATGCCTGCACGGGCCAGGGGGTGCTACATTAATCATTTTCCAGAAACAGAGACTGCAGAGCTCATGCAGGGCCTGTGTGTGGATAGGTGCCAAGTCTTTTTGCTTACATGTATCTTTTCTGTCTTGTTTGTCCTGTATTGGACTTTGTGGCTTTGACCTCTGGTTTTTACACCTACTCACCTCAGGTCCTCGTTCACTGCCTATGTATTTATCTTCCATCATATTTAGGTCACCTGTATCCCAGAACATTTTAGACCAGTTTGCTTTTGACCAGGCTCTTGCTGGTTATTTTTCCTAAGAGGGTTTTCTTTAAAATGGTTGTAAACCTCAGTCATGGAATCTAAGCAAAAACACATATCTGTAGTGTTTACTTATCTCTCTCCAAAGATCTAAGTTTGGTTTCTTTCTAGTGCTTAGTTCCTCTGTTATCAGCATGTCTCACTTCTGAGAAGTTTTCCCTACACACAAGATACATTTGTGTCGAGAGGGAGCTCAGCACACAGCTTGTCTATTCAGAACACAGTTCTGCTGTGTGGAGGGGGCAGTGGCATCTCCAGCATTCATATTTGGGGGGGCACATGGGGGGACAGAAACAAAAGTAGGGGGGCAACTATAAAATGCCCTGGGGCCCTTTACTACGATCCCACAACGGGCCCTTTCACATGTTCTGCAGTGAGCTCCCTTCCTACTGTATTGGGGCCTCCCAGGGTGGCAGAAAACAAGAGATATATGTCACCAGCATATCAAGAAAATATAAGGATCCAAAGCAGTGGGAGAATTCAGGGTTGCAAAGGTTGTCTTACCACCGGGCCCTGGTGTTCTGCCACTGTGGGGTTCCCCAGCCTCCTCTTGCTGTCCTGCCCCTGCTATCGACAGCGCTGGTCTGGCACCTCTTGGAATTTACAGGCTAGTTCTCCTGTCCTAAGGACGGAAGAAATCAGTCTGTTTGTTCAGTAACTGAGAGTCCTGGTGGAGTCCTTCCTGCAACTTGCTCTTCTCCCTGCCAATGAGGATGCAGGGAAAGGAGCAGATCAGGCGGCCATGGTTGTATGAGCGCTCACATTATGCAGTGTCAGCGAGCAGAGGGAGGGGGGAGGAATCACCCACAGGAGCTGACTGGGGGCGCTCTCCTTCTCAATAGAGACTATGTTACTCCAGCGGTGGCCCGAGTAAGATGCGGCGCATCTGCTACGAATGCAAACAAAAAGACATTGCCTTTTTGTTAAAAAAAAAAAAAAAAATGTTTAAATTGAGGGGCACAGCATAATGTTGGGGGGGTCAGGGCCCCCTCTGCTCCCCCCTAGGGATGCCATTGGGAGGGGGGCGTGTGCCTTTCCTACAATCAGCTCTCACACACTGTTACTGCAGCCTCTGCCCCCTCCTCTGTCCTCCTGACAGATGAAGAAAGATGTTAACACTTTTCTGCCCTTTTGAAGGAGAAGACTGCAGATAAACAAGTGAAACCTATGTAGGAGGATTTGCTTCATGTCTGTGTATCATCTGAGGCTGTTCCCTTCACTGGGTATATGTGAGGGTTTACAACCAGTTTAATTCTTCAAGTTTATTTCAAAGAAATTAGGTGACAGCTATGGATGCGATACTGCAGACGCCTTCCTCGATCGGGTTCCAGATCTGCTCTTGCCTGTTATTTCTAGTTGTATTTATCATGTCTTTTTCTAACTTTCACCCGTTGCTAGTATGGATACCTGCTCTGCTTCTTCATGCCAGGCTCCCCTCTACTGTAGTGTTTTTTTTAGGTTTCTCATTATGTTTATGTCAGTTGTATCTCTTGTTCTACTTATGGGAATAGATAACTTTCACGGCTCTGACTGATAATAATAATAGGACTGTGTCCTCCTATGAAAAAATATGTACCACAGCGCTTAAAGGAGAAGTACAGCCAAAGCTCGTTTGGCTGTACTTCTCCTGTTAATCACAGGAGTGCAGTTCATACTGCACTCCTGTGAACTGTTTGCAGCTGACAGCAGCTGTAGCCCGCTGTCAGCTGACATCATAGAGCCGGCCCAGGCTTAAACAAGATTGCGACAATAGAGTCGGATTCAGCCCACATGCCTGAACCAGCACCCGCCTCAGCCTCTCAGCGAGCCGACTAAGCCTGAGTCGGCTGCTCCTGCCCCCCCCCCCACAACCCAGCACTCCAGTGATAGGGGGGGTCAGAGCAGAGAGCTGCTGATTGACAGTCAGCAGCTCTCTGCTCAGGGAGCTGTGAGAACCAAGCGACCAGCGGTGTTCGATCACTCGGTTCTCATTGTTAGAGGCATCGGGGGACAGATGCACCATCAGACTGATGCTGCATCCACTTAGGTAAGTATGATTCTTAACATAAAAAAACCACATACGTGTCTTTTAACTGTAAGGACATCTGCACTAACAGGTTTTTTTATTCTTAGTCCCATTGCAAAGTCCCACAAATACGTGTTGATCTTGACAGTGAAGTCGACCAAATGTAATGTCTTGTAATGGTGTGGCAACAATGCTGCACTGCTCGTGAATTCAGAACAGAGTGGCCACTCTTGCAAAGGCTGTGTCTGCTTGCACTAGGTTGGAATGAAAAAAATGTTACAAGGGGCATGACTAAAAGTCTTATCTCTGCTGATTCACATACCTGTAGCTTGTCAATCAGCACTTGGCCACGCCTAGTCCTGTCCACTGTTTTTTGTATTAGCAGGATTGCCTCTGTTGCTGCAGTGTCGGAGAGGGGATCTGTCTCAGTCAGGGAATGTAAATGATTTTTTTTGTTTATTTATGAGGTTTGTACAAGCCAATTTGTACTGTATTTGTAAAACATTTTGAAAACCATTTATAATTTTCCTTTCACCTCACAATTATGTGCCACTTTGTGTTGGTCTATCAGATAAAATCCCAATAAAATACATTTACGTTTTTGGTTGTAACGTGACAATGTGGAAAATTTCAAGGGGTATGAATACTTTTTCGAGGCACTGTATAAAGATACAAAAAAACAAGGAAAAGGAGTTCCCCCAAAGGAAGGCAAGTAATCCAAACACAATCTGCCAAAAAACAGTATATTTATTAAGCTACAAAAACACCACACAATAATAATGCAAGAAATGGACAATATAGGGAATTATCAAATGACCATATTAAAATTGATAACGTTATCATTAAAAACACCGGAGCCGCGGCCAAACATACTCCATACATACACCAATCACAGCAGTACCTTCTACCAAATTGGCCAATATCGTGTAAGGGGAGACCTCAAATCAGTCCAAGTATGGATGGTAAGGTTGTATGGAAGTATGGGTGGATGAATGGATGTGAATAGAAAAGGGATGTTTTGGCATCACATAGAGACTAGTGGCAGTCCGGGAGCAAGTCCCATAGTATAGGTAAAACAGTTGGATAGGTCGGCAATGACTACTGAAGGTAATTAAAGGAGGAAAAAACCGGCAAATATATAGATTCTTTGATTAAACATATGGTAAACCTTCTTCCTTCCTATGTTCGTGACAGCAGAGATGTTCTTGTTAAATTGCGTCATTTCGTTATGCCCACAGATGCCCTTCTAGTAGGTATAGATGTGGAGAGCCTGTATACGTCAATACCACATCATTGTGGTATTGAGGCTACTATGTTCTTCCTGGATCTTCATTACCCTCAACAGGGTGCTCAAAATGAATTCATTGGGGAACTCCTTGAATTCATGCTTAATAACAATTTCTTCCAATTCCTTGGTCACTATTACCAGCAGATTAGAGGCACTAGTATGGGGGCACCATGGGCTCCCTCATATGCATGCCTCCATCTGGGACTCTGGGAAGAGATGATGGTTTATCAGTCCTCTCTGTACCTCAGCCACTCCCTCCTGTGGCTGAGGTACATTGATGACGTCTTGATGGTGTGGACCGGCTCAGTCAAACAACTTGAGGACTTTATGTCTGAACTCAATAGCAACAATCAAAATATACGTCTGACCTATACATACCATCCTGAGACGCTCTCCTTCCTTGATCTTTCCATACGGAGATCTGGAAATGAAATTGTTACTAGCACTTTTAGAAAGAAAACAGCAGCTAACACCCTGCTGTCTGCCCAAAGTCACCACCCTAAATCATTAATTAATGGAATACCCACAGGACAATTCCTAAGGATCAGACGGAATTGTTCTGTGGAGGAGGAATTCCATGAAGAGGCATCTGAGATGTACCAAAGATTCAGACAAAGAGGGTACTCACACAGGTCCCTTAAGAAAGCTAAGAAAAAAGCCACTCTTAAAAATCGGGATGAACTTCTTTCAACCTCCACCAATTCTTTACATACTGGAAATGAAGATAAAAATGGAAATACTGAACAGAATTTCCCGAGGATCATTACAAAATATGGGTCCCAATGGAAAATGGTTCAGGGAGTTTTACAAAAACACTGGCATATTTTGAAATCTGCCCCCCTGATCTCTGAACTTGTGAGTCCAAGACCTCTCCTGACAGCTAAAAGATCCAATAATCTTGGTGACCTTTTGGTCCATTCTGAATACACCCGGACCACTCAGAAAAATTGGTTAAGTGACTTTAAAATCTCTCCAGGCATGTATAAATGTGGACATTGCAATATTTGCAAGTATGTCCACCAGACGAATGTGTTCCCGAACCCCCGTGGAGGAGCTGATTTTAAGATCAAACAATTTATAAACTGTTCCACTACTCGAGTAGTTTATACACTTGTTTGCCCATGTAATAAAACCTACGTGGGGAAAACCAAAAGACCTCTAAGGGTTAGGATTCGTGAACACATCACTGGTATCAAAAAACCAAATGATGAACGCCCCATATCACAACATTTCGCTCAATTTCATAATCGTGATCCACGGGGCTTAATGGTAAAAGGGATCTATAGGTTAAATTTACCTACAAGACGTGGCGACTTCGATACCATTCTCCTCCAGAAGGAAAAGATGTGGACATACTATCTGGAGGCGATGGCCCCCAATGGGTTAAATATCGAATGCAGCCTTCAGCCCTTTTTGGAGAAATAAGCTACTCAATTTCTCCGTTCCCCCCCTTTTTTGATTTGATTTATTAATCTCAATGCTCCATGCCTCTCTCTGTGTGTGTGTTTTGGTGGGCATTTTAGTATTAATTTTATGGTGTTAAATTTTTGTGGTTTGTGTTTTGTTCTCTTGTTTGATCTCTGAGTGTGTATATATTCCTATTCCCACCTTCACCAAAATACCTTTGTAATTATAATGCTGCATGTGTGAGGTGCATTTTTCTGCACAATAGATTGCAGCCTTTCATATATAGCCATTTGCGAGACATTGCTTTGCTGAAATGTCTGTGATGAGTGGTAACCGTGTGCGACATCTGGTGGTCAATTAATGTATCTACACCTTTCATTATTCTGTCTATTTAATCTCTGCTCACGGATCCCCTCCTTGCTCTGAGGAAACCAGCGGTGATTGGCTGGTGAAACGCGTCAGCACGTGACGTCAGCACGTCACCTCGGAGCCGCGAGTTCTTGGTGTTTTTGAATGGATGATCGGGATTAACAGCTGACGGCCGGCTACCATCTCCTCACTGAAGGCGCCAACGAAGCGGGACACTTTCTGTCTGACGGCAAATGCAAATGCAGTTTGGTCTGACATCCACATCATCTGGGGTAGAGCCTACGACCTCATGAGCTGCTGATCCACTTGGTGAGAGAAGTATCACTCCAATATATACAAGTTTACACAGTCTGGGTCGGTTTGCTCCCCCTACTGCTCTCTACTAACACCACTGCTTTGCCTGCATACCCTGGGCTTTAATTACCTTCAGTAGTCATTGCCGACCTATCCAACTGTTTTACCTATACTATGGGACTTGCTCCCGGACTGCCACTAGTCTCTATGTGATGCCAAAACATCCCTTTTCTATTCACATCCATTCATCCACCCATACTTCCATACAACCTTACCATCCATACTTGGACTGATTTGAGGTCTCCCCTTACACGATATTGGCCAATTTGGTAGAAGGTACTGCTGTGATTGGTGTATGTATGGAGTATGTTTGGCCGCGGCTCCGGTGTTTTTAATGATAACGTTATCAATTTTAATATGGTCATTTGATAATTCCCTATATTGTCCATTTCTTGCATTATTATTGTGTGGTGTTTTTGTAGCTTAATAAATATACTGTTTTTTGGCAGATTGTGTTTGGATTACTTGCCTTCCTTTGGGGGAACTCCTTTTCCTTGTTTTTTTGTATGCGTCTTTAAGGCAATCCAAACTGCATCCATTTAATCCCTCTGGATGAATATCTGAGTCTACTACTACTATCCAATTTTTGTATCTTTATTCGTGGTTGATCCAGGCAAACCCCCCCCCTTTTTTTCACTGTATAAAGATAATCTATGCTGTGATAAAGATATGGTGTGAAAGTCCCAAAAAGTCTATCTTAGCTACAATTACCCTGTCTAGATATTCCTAATAAGACAGAAAATTTTACCTTGAGTGTAGGGCCACATACAGCATGATCTGCTTATTTAGGCCCCTTTCACACTGGGGCGGTGGGGGCGTCGGCGGTACAACAGCGCTATTTTTAGCGCTGCTGTACCGTCGTTCTTGTAGCGGTATTCGGCCGCTAGCGGTTCGGTTTTAACCCCCGCTGGCGGCTGAAAAAGGGTTAAATCCGCTCGTACAGCGCAGCTATAGCCGCGGTATTACCGCGGTATAGCCGCGCTGTCCCATTGATTTCAATGGGCAGGAGCGGTTTAGGAGCGGTGAATACACCGCTCCTTCCCCGCTCCAAAGAAGCGGCTCGCAGGACTTTTTTTACCGTCCTGCGAGCGCACCGCTTCAGTGTGAAAGCCCTCGGGCTTTCACACTGAACAAACAGCGGAGGCTGTTTAGGGGCGGTTTTCAGGCGGTATTTTTAGCGCAATACCGCCTGAAAACCGCTCCAGTGTGAAAGGGGCCTTAAGGTCTGTCAGTAATATCAGTTTGTAAATGGGTAGAAAACTGGCTAAAAGACCAAATTCAGAGAGTAGTGGTTAATGATTCTTATTCTGAATGGTCTAAGGTTATCAGTGGTGTACCCCAAGGTTTAGTGTTGGGACCCTTACTTTTTAATATCTTTATAAATTATATTGGGTCTGGGATTAAAAGTACCATTTCAGTCTTTGCAGATGACACCAAGCTATGCAGTGGAATAACGTCCTTACAGGATGTCTCCAATTTAGAGAGAGAGAGAGAGATAATTTTGCCCCTGTACAAATCATTAGTAAGACCCCATCTGGAATATGCAGTTCAGTTTTGGGCACCAGTTCTCAAAAAGGATATCCGGGAACTGGAGAAAGTGCAGAGAAGGGCAACCAAACTGATAAGAGGCATGGAGGAGCTCAGCTATGAGGAAAGATTAGAGGAACTGAATTTATTCTTTTGAGAAGAGGAGAATAAGGGGGATATGATCAACATGTACAAATATATAAGGGGTCCATATAGTGAACTCGGTGTTGAGTTATTCACTTTACGGTCAATACAGAGGACACGGGGGCATTCTTTACGCCTAGAGGAAAAGGGATTTCATCTCCAAATACGGAAAGGTTTCTTCACAGTAAGATCTGTGAAAATGTGGAATAGACTCCCACCAGAGGTGGTTCTGGCCAGCTCAGTAGATTGCTTTAAAAAGGCCTGGATTGTACATAATATAACTGGGTTCTGACATTTATAATTAAAGTTTATCCAGGGAAAATCCAATTGCCTCTCGGGGGATCAGGAAGGAACTTTTCCCTCTGCTGTAGCAAATTGGATCATGCTTTGCTGGGGTTTTTTCGCCTTCCTCTGGATCAACTGTGGATATAGGATTGGGTATATGGGATTGTATGATAATATTTTTTATTTATTTATTTTTTTGGTTGAACTAGATGGACTTGTGTCTTTTTTCAACCTGACTAACTATGTAACAATGTAACTAAGAAAGGTGCCCTCCTCCCTTACAAAAAAGAGCTGAATGAAAACCCAATATAAATTTAGGGGGGGTTGGGGACAGAATATATTTACCTTTCTTTGGCTTCCTCCTACAGTGCCTGGACGAGGTTGATGTCATCCCCCTTTCAGCTTTATCTCAGAGAATGTTGAGTGGCCCAGATCTCAAGAGAAGATGATCCTGCAGCATCTTCTCGTGAGATCTGGGCAGCTCAGCATTCCCAACAATCATGTTGTCAGGAGGATGCCATCACCCCCTGCACTACCTTAGTTGGGGTAAGGTGAGTATATTATGTTTTTTCTCCCAACAGGTTCTTTTATTCAGGGTTTAAGGAAGGAGGAGGCGGTCACGATGAACAAACAGACCTTACCTGAAGAGCATGGTAAGTACAAGGCTTCTGTCTAAGTTGTCTGTAGTATGTGTATGCATGTAGGAAGGGACTTTAGATTGTAAGCTCCTTGAATGCAGGGACTTACGTGAATGTACAATATATGTAAAGCGCTGTGAAAATTGTTGGCACTATATAAATACCTGTAATAAAAATAAAGTAAACTCGGGGTATGAGGGAGACAGATCATATAAAAAAGGGGTAAGGCTGCATCTTTCATTTCAGTCTGATCTGGATAAATTCCTGGCAGGTTTCTTTCACAGCTCCCAGTATAATGAATACATCATTGAAAACGTTGGCAATGTATACCATGTTTTAAAAAATGCATTAGCTTACTATTCAGAAACATGTATTGATCACAGCGGCAAGCTGCTTAGAGCTCCATGAATGCAATCAGCTGCACTTAGCATGGTAGAAAAATTTTAGAAATTCTTTTTGACATCTAACTTCCACCCAGCATTTAATTTAAAATGACAAGTTCCAGAAAAGAAAAAGCATTGTGAATGCTATAGAAATAGCATGGCAAGCATTTCGCAATGTTTTCAAGTGACAGTTCAGTGTTTAATTGCTATAGGAATTTTTACAGGCAGACAGGTAAATAGATTCTATACAGTAAAGCAGCCCATAGATTAATAACTTTTTTCAGTTCAGCCAGCAGTTTGAACAAAAAAAAAAAAAAAAAGACTCGATTCCCCCATCCACACATTCATGAGCTTGTATTCTGACAGTGGGGAGACTTTCCCACTGTCAGAATACATTGATCTAGCCGGCAGCACTGATCAAGCGGGGAAATCCAACAACCAGCCTGCCAATACATGGATTGAAATTTTCCCATTCCCTGCAGAACCGGCTTTAGCTGCATCTCCAATACACCTAGATATTAACTGGTCATTTTAGAATTCTGCTAGCAAGGTAAGGAAACAGGCAATTGTATTTGAGTAAAACAGTAACACTTGCATGCCAACAATTGTGTCTAGGTAGCCTAGACCAGTGATTCTCAGTCAATGGGCTGTGGCCCACTGCTGGGCCACGTTCTCCCTCCTCCCAAGCCTTCAGCTAGCTGCAGATACCTTAATGTCCATAGTGCTTCCCATCTCCTATAGTGCTTCCAACCTCCCATAATCATACAGAAATAATCAAACGTATTTGGTGGAAGTGGCTGAAAGGGTCACTTTGTTTGCTACTATAAAGAGTTTATCTTTAAAGGGCTCATTCACACCAGTGGTCATGATATATATTGTGAAGGGAGTGATAAATATTCTTTCAGAAGGATTTAATACCTTAGAGAATATTTTTAGTAGCTGTAATTGGAATGAATGGTGAAAATAAACATCCATGTCTAGTGAGGTATTTTTAATATTGTATAGCAACTACTGCAAGTCCAAACATTTTTTTTTTTCTTTATAGAAATGCAGGAAATTAAACTTCCACACATCGAATCAGAATCAGTGGAGTATGAAGAAGCTGATGTCCTAGAGTTTGAAAATGTGTTCCTTGTACCAGATTTTCACCATCCTTCCTTCCAATACCTGTAAAAAGCTAAAGGCAGAGTGCTTGGCCCATCAGTCATCTTCTATTGAGAACCCAAAGGGGGAGATATAGCTTGTAATAAATCAGCTCTCATGATTGGCTGGCAACTATTCAAGAGTTTACCCTTTATCGCAGGGATAGAGAGGGTAAAAAAAAGAGGGAGGAGTATGCCTTTATATCAAGAATAATTTTCAAGTGAATGTGAGAGATGACATCACTAAGGGAGCTAAGGAGGAGGTGGAATCCTTATGGGTAGAGCTCCAAAAGGATGCAGCTAAGGGGAAAATAATACTGGGAGTATGCTATAGGCCCCCTAACCTGAGGGAGGAGGGGGAGACGGATCTCCTATCACAATTTGGATTGGCAGCAAGGATGGGAAGTGTTATCATAATGGGGGATTTTAACTATCCAGACATAGACTGGGCAGAGGGAACCATGCATTCGTCTAAGGCTCGCCAGTTCCTAAATGTCTTGCAGGACAATTTCTTGGTTCAGATGGTAGACGCACCAACTAGAAATAAAGTGTTACTAAATCTACTGATTAGCAACAATACAGACCTGATCACAGATGTGGAAATACGGGGCAAGTTAGGAAACACCGATCACAGGTCAATTGGCTTCAGTATAAATCACACAAATAGGAAACATAAGGGGAATACAAAGACATTGAATTTCAAAAGTGCCAACTTCCCTAAACTATGAACCTTGCTAGAAGGCATAAATTGGGATAAAATCTTTGGAAGAATGCAAAGGACAGATGGGTTTGCTTTAAGAGCATATTAAATAAGGGCATTAGCCAATGCATTCCATTGGGTAATAGATAAAAAAGAGCGAACAAAAGTCCTGGATGGCTTAACTCCAATGTTAAAATGCATATAAAAAGCAAAGGAGAAGGCCTTACAAGGTGTAAAAACACAAGGTTGATGGATCATCATCAGCATTCAGACTTTATAAAGAATGCAACAAGAAATTCTTTAAGTATGTAAACAGTAAAAAGGGAGGACAGACCATAGCGGCCCCATAAAGAATGAGGAAGGACATCTGGTTACAAAGGATGGGGAGATGACGAAGGTATTGAATTTATTCTTCTCCTCAGTCTTCACGAGGGAATCGGGGGGCTTCAGTAACCAAAAACTGCAGAGTTTATCCTCCTGACACATCACAGGAAGCACCTCCATGGTTAACAGAGGACAGAATTAGACTTGGAAAACTTAACATTAATAAATCACCGGGACCAGATGGCTTGCACCCGAGTGTACTTAGGGAACTCAGTCAAGTAATTGCCAGACCATTGTTCCTAATTTTTACTGACAGTCTATTGACTAGAATGGTACCAGCTGATTGGAGAAAAGCCAATGTAGCACCAATATTTAAAAAGGGCCCAAGATACATCCCTGGGAATTACAGACCAGTTAGCCTAATATCAATAGTATGCAAGCTCTTGGAGGGGATGATAAGGGACTACATACAAAATTTTAGTAATGAGAAAAGTATCATTAGCAGTAATCAGCATGGATTCATGAAGAATCGTTCTTGCCAAACCACTCTATTAACCTTCTATGAGGAAGTGAGTTTCCATCTAGATAAAGGAATGCCCGTAGACGTGGTGTTTCTTGATTTTGCAAAAGCAATTGACACAGTTCCCCATAAACGTTTACTGTACAAAATAAAGTCCGTTTCCATGGATCATAGGGTGAGTACATGGATTGAAAACTGGCTACAAGGGCGAGTTTAGAGGGTGGTGATAAATGGGGAGAATGGTCAGGGGTGGGTAGTGGGGCCCGGGTTCTGTGCTGGGACAAATCCTATTTATTTTGTTCATAAACAAGTGGGGTAAACAGTTCAATCTCTGTATTTGTGGACGATACTAAGCTAAGCAGGGCAATAACTTTGAAAACCTTTTAAAAAGATCTGAACAAATTAATGGGGTGGGCAACTACATGGTAAATGAGGTTTAATGTAAAAAAAGGTAAAATAATGCAATTCAGTGGCAAAAATATGAATGCAATCTATACACTGGGGGAGAACCTCTGGAGAAATCTAGGATGGAAAGGGACCTAGTAAATGATAAGCTCAGCAATGGCATGCAAACAGAATATTGGCATGCATTCAAAAAGGGATCAACTCCAGAGATAAAACGATAATTCTCCCGCTCTACAAGATTCTGGTCCGGCCGCACCTAGAGTATGCTGTCCAGTTCTGGGCACCAGTCCTCAGGAAAGATGTACTGGAAATGGAGCGAGTACAAAGAAGGGCAATAAAGCTAATAAAGGGTCTGGAGGATGTTAGTTATGACAGTAGGGAATTAAAAAGGTATTCCCATATACCTGACAAAGACCAGCTAGGTATAATCACAGCAATTACCACACTCACAAGACCCTCTCAGTACTGAGGAGATAGCTTCTTGGTGGATAAAAAGCAAAAAAGGAAGCAGTGTGTGTCCAAAAATATCTGCTTTAATTTGGGGAGGGAATAGAAGTTTTATACAAATATAATCAACCAATCACAGGAGGTAAAGAGGGCGTGATTAATACAGGGGTGCACATTTTATATCATTACATGTCAAATAACCAACCCCTTAAACATGGCTGCCATGAGTCATTTTAAAGCATGACCACCTGGCTGGCAGAGTTACAATCATGCGCTTGGTGTTTCCCATTAAACAGGAAAAAGTTTGACAGTTCACCGCAGATGCAAAAACGTGTCTATGCAAGCAATCATTATGCATGGTATCTTCCTGTGTACTGTACAGGAAACTTTGCAAAAACTGTCATAGTATGCAAATATTAGAAGTTTAAGCTTTAACTAGCAGTTTACATCAAGGTAATTTTCAACATGGCGTTACCATGGTTCATTCAATTACTACAATCCCCTCTTTCAGACACGAAGGTCACGAAGGTGACTGACTTCTCCGCATTGTGACACACACATATAACAAACCCAAAGCAGGCACACAGAAATACCAGGAGCAAAATCATTATAATACACACAGCAATATCCTTGATCCAGGAAAATACTCAATTTAAAACCAAACCATCCCACTTTACCCAGGGGGTCCCAAAGTAATTATTTAGCCTTTTCATCATGTCAATATCCCCTCCGGTTCCCAAGAGGAACCATGCCCAGGTCATGTCCTTTCCAAAAAACAATGACCTGGCATAACGGTGGTTGAGGGGGCATTTTAGGATGAACACCAGCCCTGAGCAAGTGACGTCCCCCACTGTCCCTGAGAATTCCCATTATCGGAAACCAATGAGGCCAAGTAACACCATCCCTTGAGTTCATTCGGAATCCATGGATGGCATGTCCTTCCACAACAAATGTACGTGATGTTGCTCAAGGCTAGTGGCTGTCTGCTTAGAACCCATTGGGTACCCCCAGAGAATCCTGCAAGGGCAAGCTTTGAGAGTAGCTCTGCCATCTCAGTATGGGGGTCAGAGGTATGCATGAAAGGATACATAGTGTGATCTAGGACATGATTCGAGGTGTCAAACACTGTGGAGTTCCCTCAGACTCTGAATACACATTCCCTCTATGTCTAATGAGTGTGTTATTAGTGGTGTTATCGGGTGGGCAACATACAACCTTAAAGACTCCCCCCAAGACACAGAGGCTGGCAGATGACATGTGAACCAATACATATATAGTACAGTGCTCATGCCAGCATCCCTCCAAACATTGTCCAACAGCTGCAGACTTCAAGACATCCTACACACTAAAGTTGTTGAGCACGTCCTGGGCATACTACAACAACAATCCCAATGTGCCCCTGACCACCACACTAAACATGCAAAAATAGAAAACAACAAACACATAATCTTAGCTGCATAGCAAGTGTCCATGGAAGACAAGGGGTAAAAGGGCGTGACAGTCCATAAAAGCAAGTGGGAGGGTCATGATAGCCGTTTGGCCAAATAAAAAATAGTCCCAAAAAAATACACAAAAAGAAAGTCTCTTGTATGGCTTCCGAATGTCTATTAAAACATAAGGAGGAAGGAAAAGGAAATGCAAAAGAAATGTTCACATTATAATTCTCATTTCTCCTCAACTCTTCCCAAAACCTTTGGTTCGATTCTGTGATTACCCATATGTACACCCATATGTACAGAGATGAATTCTCTACCCCAGACACTGCCTCTTTTTATGGACAGAACTTGATATCCACAGACAAAACTGGAACTGATGCATTGGGCTAGACTTGGGTCTTCGGGCTGGCACATCTGGATCTCTCTTGTGATGCTCACTGGAATTTTGTAGGCCTTGGGCGTGCGTCATCTGGCTAGCCCTCAAGGTGTCATTCCCAGGAACACTTTCCAACAGGAGTCCGCCTTTAGTCATCTAAGCACCTCCTATGGTGTCTGAACGATCAAAGATGAACAAAGAAGATTTCCATGTAAGAGCTGTAGTCATTTCTTCATCCAGATAGGGTACAGGGTATGAATGGAGTATAGGGTATGAATGGAGTGGGCATTTCTTCATGTGGCTGTGTGTGAATGATGGCTGGCTGGGGCAAGTACTCCACATCCGCCATGAGTAATCACAGAATCTACCTGATCAATTCAGGCCTTCACCATTGGTGGTATTAAAAATAATATTCTTCATTGATTCAAACAGAAGTAAAGCATGCAGGAATAAAAATGTTTCTCAGCAAGGGTCTTTATTATATAGATTCAACATATTTACTAAACACTTTTTTCAAATCCAGTTCTATAATAAAACTTAAACACCTTTAGTTTCTTCTATCCCCCGGACTCAGAACAGAACATTTTACCCTAACCCCTTTTTCGAATATATTTGATCATCAGCAACAAACATTGATGGATAAACTACATTACATCATTAACACTTCACGATTGACACTCCAGAATTCAAAATGTAAATATCCAGAATAGTCATTCTGACTATTATTCAAACAAACTTTTCCCATCACATTTTAGTACCCCATGGACTCAGTATGTGCAGCAATGTATTCAGATCCTGGTTACTTAATTTCAGTAACTCTTCAAACATTTTTTCCCAAATTTCACCCTTCTGTTACCAAAATCCCTTTATCAATTTTTAATTTAACCCCAAATTTTTAGGGAAAATAAAACATGGGACTGAACACAATATGGGACGTTGTGTACATTCTAAACACACACTTAAAATACTTTAATCGAAATGATACCTTGTGCGTTCATTAAACACAATACAACCACTTTCTCATTCCACATTCATTTGGCCATTCCATTCATCCTTCATTTTTCCATATTTTCCTTCTAAACACCTTTTATTTTTCTCTAGTGCATAGGATTACACAACGTTAAAGTCACTTCCTCTTTCTTTACCAACCACAATTTATCTGGCATAGCGCCTGGAATACATAACTTCCCTTTGTTTACTTTCGAATTCTGGACTCTTAATTATAATATTCTTACACTTGTATTAACCAAAAAAGACAAAATCAAACATTTTATAACTCTCTCTTGAACAGCTCCTAACTCAATATGAAATCTCTTTTTCTACTTTTCCCCCATATCCCATTTAAATAATATCCCCCCCCATCTAAAAAAGAAAAAAAATCATTTTTCCACCGACCTCCTTACCCCCTCTATTCTCGTCTCCTCTCTATATGCCAAATATGGGGCCCATGTCTTCCGGTACCTCCCATCTTGATCTTTCATCACCAAAGTAAGATTTTCCATTTGCTGTATTTCTGCAATTCTAGCGAGCTATTGTGCTCTGGATGGAGGGTTATCCTTTTGCCACAGGACAGGGATACATGCTCTTGCTGCTATTAGAAGGTGTCTCAGCAGGGAGTTTTTTATATTTTTCCACTGCTATAGGGATGTCAAGTAGCAGAAAAGCTGATGATCTCCCAAAGGGCTGGATGTGCCCTCTGCTTCATGGCACATTCAGCAAACCTCTGACAAATAAAGGCATCTAATTGCATCATCCTAAAAAAATCTAGTTCTGATCCTATCTCTTGTTAGATCTCTTTTTGGGACTAAACGATTATCCACTGAAAAATGGATGATCCTACTTATACCTCCACAACTTATTACTCCAAACCTAGGGTCCTTTAGGCCAGGTTGAAATGCCGGCGTACCTAAAATTGGGGTCATTGGACTAGGGTATCTCGAAATATTTTTCTTTTAAATATCTTTTTAATCGTTTGCAATGTTGCGCCTATCGGCCTCCATTTCCTCCATAGCTACCTCCAGTGGCACCTCTGCTTCTGGTATCCATACCAGACCTTCCAGAGGGATATCTATTGTCACCTGCTCCATTTTTATCCATGTTTTTTTCTTATTAAGCCCACACCACTGAACTACTCTAAGTGTGAGGCTTCCTGGTATCTTGGGTCTGGAAACCCGATCCCTCCTTTTCCCTTTGGAAGTGATAGGATAGTTCTACGTACTCTTGCTGGTTTCCTGGCCCAAATAAACCTCAAAAACCTTGATCTAAGATCTCACAGAAAACGTGGAGGAATCTTGATTGGCAGGGTCTGTATTAAATACAAAAGCCTTTGCCTCACGTTCATCTTTATAATGTTAGTCCTCCCAAACCAAGTAAAGATTTCTTTATCCCATCTCAGGAGGTCAAGTTTAATCTGTATCGCCATTGGTATATAATTCAGCTCAAATATTTTGTTCAAATTCTTTGATATTTTGGTCCCTAAGTAGCTTATATGGTATTCAGTCCATCTAAAATCGAATTGTGTAGTTATTTGATGTAATAGGGACGTATTCATTCCTATCCCCATTGCTTCCGATTTCCCATAGTTTACTTTAAAGTAGAATATTTCCCCATATTCTCGTAACTCTGACAGTAGAGACGGGAGGGATATAATTGGGGAGGTTCTAAAAAAAATTAAATCAGCATATGCCGCTAATTTCTGTTATTCTCCCTTTATTAATATCCCCTTAATATTCAGATTCGCCCGTATTTTCCTTAAAAAAGGTTTCATTGTCAGAATAAAGATAATGGGCGAAAGCGGGCATCCCTATCGTGTTCCGTTTTGAATGGAAAAAGGCTCAGAGATTCTATCATCTATCTTTACCCTGGCACTTGGTGTTGAGTATAGACTGGAAAACCAACTCAACATCCCTTCTCCCAGACCTATCTGTTGTAAAGTGGCTTTTAAAAACATCCAGTCTACCCTATCAAAGGCTTTTTCCGCATCAGCGGAAACTAGCACCAATGGTTTCTGCTGCTTTTGTACCAGATAAATCGTGTTCATCACCTGCTGTGTGTTCCCTCTTCCCTTCCTCCCAGGGATAAATCCTACCTGATCTGGATGTATTAAACCCAGAATATGATCTCCTAACCTTGTAGCAAGGATCTTTGTAAACACTTTAAGGTCTACATTTAGCAGGGAGATAGGGCGATAACTAGTGCATTGGGAGGGGTCCTTCCCTTCTTTTGGGATAACTGTTATATGTGCTAACAGCGTTTCTGACGGTATTTCCTTCCCCTCACGTAGTGAATTGTAGGCTGCTATTAATCTCGGAGCCAGTTTCTCAGCATACAATTTGTAGTATGACAAGGTATACCCATCTGGGTCAGGCGCTTTACCCAATTTCAAAAGTTTTAATGCCCTCATAAATTCCTCTATTGTAATTGGTACGTCTAATTATCTAGCTCTCTCTTCAGTAATCCTTGGCATATCTGTTTCTTTAATATATTCCCTGGCTGCTTTCCATTTATTTTAGGCATTTCCTGGGGTAGATTCCCTTTCTAATTGGTATAGGCTCTCATAGTACTCCTTTAAAGCCTGTGCGATTTTCTGTGGGGTATTAACCATTTCATCTCTCTGCGCTTTAATTAGTGTAATATGATTTCGTGCACTGGTTTCTCTAAGAGCATTTGCTAGCATCCTCCCTGGCTTATTCCCAAATTCATAAAATGTCTGTCTCCCTCAAGTTAATTTAGCTTTTGCTTTGTCAATAAGCAAAAGATTAAGCTTTTCACGTAGGCATACTAAATCCTGTTGATTGTGCCTGGGATTTTTAATTCCAATTCCCCAATACATTTAGGCAGGGAGTCGATCTGTATGCTAAGTTTATGCTTCCTATGAGCCCCCATAGAAATGAGGATTCCTCTCATAACGCATTTATGTGTTTCCCGTATACAAAAGGGAGTTGTACCTCCTGTGTCATTTATGGTAAAGAAAGAATCCAGTTCCTGCTTAATTTTCCTTCGTATTCATTATCCTTTAATAGAGTTTCATTGATCTTCCAGTGCCATTCTCTAGAGTCTGTTTCCCCTATTTCTACATTGCAGCTTGTCGGAGCAGGATCTGAAAGGGTAAATAATCCGATAGAGGCTTCTATAAGGGATGTAATTATATTTTGGGACACCAGAATGTAGTCAATTCTGGTGTATGTCTTATATTTTGCTGAAAAAAATGTGTAATCCCTGTTCTGTGCATGAACAGTCCTCCAACTATCTATCACATGCATATCCTGTAAAAGTTTCTTTGCTTTTCTTAATTTAACATATGACAGATGGGAGGAACCTTTTGAAGAGTCCCTTATCGGGTCTAAAGCCATGTTAAGGTCGCCACCTATCACCAAAACTCCCTCCCTATGTTGTTGTACCAACAGTAGATATAGCTCCAAGAAATTATCTTGATCTTCATTCGGTAGATACATGTTCACCAATGTATTTTTTTGTTGGCCTAGGGTTCCTTTCACTATAAGGAGACGTCCTCCTTCATCCGTAATTACCCCAGTTTCCTTCCAAGGAATCTGTTTTGATATTATAATAGAGACCCCACATGATTTAGAAGTCTGCGATGCACTGTGGTACATTATCGGGAATCTATAGTTTTTAAACCGTACGCACACGGTTTTCACTGGTCGCATGAAAACGCACTGCAAAGTTGCATTGCAAATTGCGCATCCCTGGGGCTGCAACAGTGGAGACAGAGCACAACTGAAACAATCAAAACACCCCATGTATAAATTGAAATGCTACTCTTAAGAATTTGTATCTGATCAGACTCCCAAACAAAAACATTTGGTACCAGAGAATAGATGTAATTTTATCAGTGCGTGTCACATTCCCCCCTTAATGTTCCCAATTAACTATGCATTGGGCATGGGCTTAATATGTGCCCAACACATTTCATGAATAGACTGACAATAGTTGCAACATTTTACCAACAACATGTATAACATTTTAAATCTATATAGATCGCTTTTCTCAAATAAAATCCTCCTTTGACATTTACTCTCCAGTCCTGCAAATCTCTCTGACTTGCTGAATATGGAATGCAAATATAGCAATATGCTCTGTGCAAAAACAGTGGTGAAGGCCTGGTCGGTGGTTTGATCCCCTCTTCCACCTGAAGCAAAATAGCAAGCGGACATGTACCTCTGTGTATTGTGCTAAACAATACTTTGGATAAGTGTAACTTATCCTTATCCAAATCGGCGATTCCATCCTCCTAAAGCACCTGAGTACCGTACTCTGTCCCTCTCACCTGCCCACCTTCCTTGGCAGGATCATAGGACACATATCAACCAACCAACAATCCATCTGTATTCAGAAGAAAAAACAATTTATACTCTAAATTGGAATTCCAAGACAAAAATTCACATATCAATAAAATTAAGAGCTTCTCTCTATTAACAATAACTTTCCCTTACTTTCCGTCTATGAAAACTGCAACACAGCAGCGACCCCAAGGATCACCACTGATCAGTGTACAAACAATCTATAAAACAAAGACAATCGGGGGAGAAGTGTTCTCCCACCGATGATCTCCACACATTGAGAACCCTCACTGATCGTCACATAAATGGCCAGTCCATGAAGCTGCGATCTCAGCGCTCCACCATCGATCCGTGTCAGAACCCACACCCTCAGACTCACCAGCTCAGAGGTGGAGAATCAGGGAGCGAAATAGGGAATCCGGGGGGATCCAAGGGGGAAGGAGGAAGATTTTTGACTTCCCTCCATCCAGACACCCCAAAACAGTAACCATGTCCCCTTGTCAGCCTACCCAGCAGCGACAATTTATCACTGCCCAATAACCCAACATCTCGGTGTCTCTGTGAATCTCCAGTACTGTAATCCCGCAAAATCTCATGAGACCCCAGCATCAGGGGCTGCTCCCTGCATGAGGCAGAGTGCTTTCAACGAGGACTCTTGTGCAGTAGAGACACCATGTCCCGATGCCACCTGGGAATCAGTCCCCCCCCCCCCCATCTTTTGCACCTGTACTTGTCGCTGAAACAGTGATCTCCACTGATCTGCACATTTTACCGACCCACCTGTACTGACCCATTATAACTTCAACAACATCAACAGACAACAAACAAACAAATAGGGTACATTTACACAAAAATCCTTATTTTAACAACATACTGATAATCCAAATTTTAAACCTGGCCTGTGACACTTTAACTTCCTTATTTTAAACAAAATTTTTTAATTAACTGCTTAAAACCTCCTGTCTTGGCTATTCCTCTGAAACCATTTCCTCAGATATACTTCATAGTCAATAAATACATGACCACGAAAATCTCTCGCACTTGCTACAGCAAATCATGTTGCAAAAAAAAAACACAAATGAATCAAAAATCGATAAAAAGTCAATTAGTCCATACCGGATATTGGTATGCCACGCCGATAAAAATGTCCCAACATTCATTCACGTCCCCTTTAAATCTCAAAGGGCTCCGACTGTCACTTCCCATTTTTTAAAGCACTATTTTTCTCTGCGTGTCAATTCTTTAAAACTGCTCTAAAATTGACTTGTGCGATGGAAACCTTCATTACTAAATAACGCCTCTCTCTCTCTTCACCTTCAAACTTAACTTACTGTACCCTCAACAATGTAGGATGTTTTTATTAAAAACACCTTTAAACTACTCACTTAATTTATCCTCATCACCAAATAGGGCATTCTCCGAACACTCCCTTCCCTTACACAACCTCCCACCTTACACATTCTGTTTGCAAACTTCACAATACCACTCTTTTTACCTTTCAAAAGTTACCCAACACATGTTAAATTGTTAAATATGAACATGTACTCCAAACAAATTACACATTTTTCAAGCAGAATCAAGCACCTACAATTCTAAAGCTCTATAAACAAAATACTGGCAAAGGGGAGACGTCATATTATTCATATACTATACCATTGTCTCTTCAAAGAAACCTTTAGCAAACTTATAATGAATATGTATAAATACTCAAATACCTGAACATAAACAAGGGAAATTTTACTTTACTCTAATTTAATTTGTCCCTTTTTTTATTTAACAAAACACAGTGGAAATAGGACTGTCCTACCTTACAGACCCGTATCCCACAAACACAAATTATCTTAATACTCCTACGCATATGCGACAGAAAAGAAAAAGCAAGATTTGGAAAAGTTTGTGGGTCCCGGTAGTAATTGCCCCATTAACCCTTTGTGTCAGTCTCACTACCAACACTTTTCTTTTCCCTCCTTCTCGCAAGGAGGTGGTGTAACGTTACATTTTAAACTTCTAGGCTTACCAAAAACCAGGCTTCCCAAAAGCCACTTCTTAAAACAAATCATGTGGTCCGTCTCCCTCTTTTTTCTCTGAGACTAAGGCTTTATCAGAGCTGAGGCAAGAAAACAATACCTTACCACAGGTGAATACCTCCCTTATCTCATCAAGTCCTAAATTCAAAAATCTCAGCAGGGCCTCCATTCTGTAGGGAATTAAAAAGGTATTTCTGTATACCTGACAAAGACCAGCAATTACTACACTCACAAGACCCTCTCAGTACTGAGGAGATAGCTTCTTGGTGGACACAAAGAAAAATGAAGCAGTGTCTGTGTCCAAAAATATCTGCTTTAATTTGGGGAGGGAATAGAAGTTTTATAGAAATATAATCAACCAATCACAGGAGGTAAAGAGGGCGTGGTTAATACAGGGGTGTACATTTCATATCATTACATGTCTGCCATGAGTCATTTTAAAGCATGACCACCTGGCTGGCAGAGTTACAATCATGCCCTTGGTGTTTCCCATTAAACAGGAAATAGTTTCAGACAGTACACCGCAAATGCAAAAAAGTGTCTATGCAAGCAATCGTTGTGCATAATATCTTCCTGTGTACTGTACAGGAAACTTTGCAAAAACTGTCATAGTATGCAAATGTTAGAAGTTTAAGCTTTAACTAGCAGTTTACATCAAGTTCATTTTCAACATGGCGTCACCATGGTTCAGTCAATTACTACAAACCTTAAACTACAAAGAGGGTTATTTACTGTAAGAGCAGCAAGATAAGAACCTGAATGACCACAACATACAGGGACATACAATGTAAAACTGACATATAATCACACGTATAGGTTGGACTTGTGCCTTTTTTCAACCTCACCTATAACCTCACCTATAATATATATATATTATAATGGATAACTATATCCATTATATTGTATGCCTTTTTTACTTAACACTTGATGCTGAAACTCTGTTTCAAGCAAATGTGAGACTATGTAACTGGTAGAAATAGGTTAGATCAGGCTACAGGTTCTAGTCAGTAACATTTGACTCATAATCTGTTGCTGTGTGGGGTAATCCCAAACCAGAGGGGCCCTTCTGTGTGTAGTTTGGGATTCTAGCCCATCTGATTCTAGCCCATCTGATGATGATACTGGGTTGATATCAATAGGCTGTTGAGCCCGTTCATTGCGTTGTTGGATTCCTTAGAGGGCAGGAGAGACCAGCTCCTTCCTAAATATACACAGTGAATAATCAGTACTGATTACTCCTGCATACTCCTACAAAGGGATGGGCCGAACAGACCCCTGTCCGGTTCGCACAAGAACTTTTGAACACCGCAAAAGTTTGGACCTGAATAATGAACCCCATTAAAGTCAATGGGACCCAAACGTCAAAAATCAAAAGTGCCCATTTTGAAGGCATATGAAAGTAATTGGGCATACAATGGTTATAGGGGTCTAGGTCCTGCCCTGGGGGACATGTATCAAAAAAAGAAAAAAGTTTATAAATAAACGTAATTTTTAAATGAGCAGTCATTTTTTGATTTTTAAAGTGAAAGCATAAAAATGAAAAATTCCATCCAAAATGTGCATGGGGGGGGGCTTTAGTTTACCTGTAAAGTGGCAGATCTGTACCATGTCTAGAATCTGCTGCAGCAATAATTGCATTTATAAAGCCAAAAAAAAAAAATGGCATTTTCCCTGCAAGCTGCCTTTATTTTGCTCAGCAACAGCTGGGGAGCCAGTGTGTATGATGAGGCCACAATGTAGTGCACTGGGAACAAGATTAGAGATTTTTTGGATACATTCTGGTGTCACTTTGACTTTCGATAGAAGTAACGGGTACATAAAAATTGGTCTTTGGGTGTCGGTGGCACCTTCCCACCATAACCCTATAGAGGCACTCTTGATGAAAGCAAGAATTGGCCTTGCTGTAAAAATTGCAATGATATGCACCTGTCAAACAGGTGCAGAAAAATTGCTCTTTGGGTGTCGGGGGTGCCTTCCCACCGTAACCCTATAGAGGTGCTCTTGAAGAAGGCAAAAAAAATTGCAATGATATGCACCTGTCAAACAGGTGCTGAAAAATTGGTCTTTGGGTGTTAATTGTGCCCATGAAACCTATACTAAAAACATTTTTCCAGATGAAATGATTGAACACCCTCAAAGCTAGGCAGACTTGAAGTCCTGCAGAGATTCCACATCCCAAAAAGACTTAATCAGTGACATCGGCATCAGGGGCTTCATAGCTGGTAATCAAGGACTGATTCATTTTTCTAAAAGTCAAACGGTCCACGGAGCCTGTGGACAGATGCGTTCTATGATCAGTAAACGAAACCTCCTGCAGCACTGAATGCCTGTTCTGAAAGCACACTGGATGCAAGGCAGCCCAACAACTCAATAGTATACTGGGCAAGTTCTGGCCAGTGGTCTATTCTCATGACCCAGTAAGTCAGTGGATCGTCAGTTGGAAAGCTCTCCATCTCTGTTTTGGCCCCGAGGTAATCGTCCACCATATGATGCAGACGGAAGCTGGCATCCCTGGGCAGTGAGGACTAAAAAAATGCCGAAATGCCTCACTTACGTGGACGCCTTCTCCATCGCTCCTCTCTTGACCAGCAGAAGACTCAAAACTACGTTTTCCATGACGTAACCTACTGGAGTCAGGAAAAACGTTCAATAAAATCCTCTTTAACGTGTGTTCAAGAAATGTTATCTTCTGCACTCTGTGGGGACGGGATGAGTTCTGAGACATTCCCCTTATAACGGTGGTCAAAGAGGGTTGCCAACCAGTAATCATCCTTCTCCTTTATGCCACGTATTCTTAGGTCCTTTCACAGGCTTTGAAGCAAGAGGTTGCCCATGTGCCTCAAATTTGCCGAGGCTTGAGAAGCAGACTCCTCGGGGTCACTCAGGATGACAGCATCTGGAACTTCCTCCTCCCAGCCACGTACTAGGGTCAAGGGGTTGGAAAGCCATAGCTTACAGATTGACGCATGTCTTCCTCTTCTTCGAAGCCTATGAAGGTGCCAGAATCCTCCTCCTCATCCTCCTGTGTGTTCTGTGACATAGGGATGATGATGTCTGGATAAAGTGGGCCTTGAGAGGAAAGGAAGTCCTCCTCTTCCTCCTGCTGCTCTGCCTCCAGTGCCCTGTCCATAATGCCATGCAGAGTCTGCTCCAGCAGGAACACAACAGGGATTGTGTCACTGATGCTTGCACTGTCACGGCCCACGATCCTTGTGGCCTGCTCAAATGGTGACAATACAGTGCATGCATCCTTAATGATCAGACATTGGCATGGGGAAAAAAAGCAGAGGCGGCCTGAGCCTGTCGTCATGCCATACTCGCACAGGTACTTGTTGATGGCCCTCTGCTGCATGTATACCCACTGCAGCATTGCCAAAGTCGAGTTCCACCTGGTGGGCATGTCACAAATCAGGCGGTTTACGGGCAGGTGGAATTCCCGCTGAATTTCAGCCAACCGAGCACTGGCTGTGTATGACCGCCTGAAATGGCTACAGACTCTTCTGGCCAGCTTTAGCACATCTTGCAACCCTGGGTACGTATTAAGGAAATGCTGCACCACCAAATTGAGGACAGGTGCCAGGCATGGCACATGTGTCAACTTTCTCTGTCTAAGGGCTGACAGGAGGTTTGAGCCATTATCGCACACCACCATTCCTGGCTCCAGCTGGCGTGATGTGAACCACCTCTGGGCCTGTCCCTGCAGAGCTGCAAGAGTCTCTGCTCTGGTGGGGTTCCTGTCCCCCAAACACACCAGCTGAAGCACTGCATGGCACCTTTCAGCCTGACTCATGGAATAGCGCTTTGAATGCTTAGGGGGTACCTGGTGTTCAAAGAACAATTCTGCAGGGGAGGGCATGGAGGAGGAGGAGAAGGAGGAGGGGGTCTGGCATCATCACCACCAGCTGTATGGAGACGTGGGGGCAAAACAAGCTGCAGCACCGAGCCCTGTCCTGCATCCTTTTGAGTTGCAAGCAGCATTACCCAGTATGCTGCAAACAAAATATATTGTCCCTGCCCATGCTTGCTTGACCACGTGGTAAGGTGGATTTTACAGCTGACTGCCTTGCCCAACGATGCCAGAACATTCCCTTCCACGTGATGGTAGAGAGATGGAACAGCCTTACGTGAGAAGTAGTAGGGACTGGGAACCTGCTATTGTGGTACAGCACATTGAGCGAATTCACGGAAGGGGGCAGAATCCACCAGGCTGAAAGGCAAAAGTTGGAGAGCCAATAGCTTTGACAAGCTTGCATTTAGACGTTGGGCATGTGGTAGGCAGGGACTATTTTTTTTCCCGCTGCAGCAGATGGGGCAGAGAAATTTGTTGGCTATAGTCTACAGCTGGTGGTGTGCTGTTGGCAGATGTGCTGCTAGGACCTGGGACACCCTGTGCTATACCATCATCCCTGTCAGTGGAGGCTGCTGAGAGATAATGACTCGGTATAGCAGGGGCAGACTGAAGTGGGTAAGGAGGAGGAGGATGGATTTGTGCCCCTTTTGTGTGGCTTTTAGGTGCTCTTGCCAACAGGCTAAGTGGTTGGACATTAAATGCCTTGTTAAGCATGTGGCACCCAAATGGCTGGTGTTTTTGCCATGTTTGATGTGCCTGAGGCACAGTTTGCAGATAGCAAAAGTGCGATCTGCTGCAGATGTGCTGAAAAGGGCCCAGACATCTGAGCTTTGGGGAGTGGGTCGAGAGATAACAACTGCAGAATGTGATGGAATAGGATGGCTGATCTCTTTAGGTCAGCCTCCTTGGGGTTGTGCCGCCTCATCTTTGCTTTCCTCCTCTGCTCTATCTGACACCCAAGTCACATCAGTGACCTCATCATCTCCATCTCCTCCATCTTCATCATCATTACCACTGGAGACAACGTGGCAATACGCAACGGCTGGGGAAACATGAATGCCAATTTGTCTACCAGTGTTCTCCCCTCTCTCTAGGCTCATGTTTCTGTCATCCTCAACCTCAGAACCAACATCTGAATCCAGTAACGGCTTGGCATCATCGAGGTGGCTGACGCTGTGGTCAAATAACGTAGCTGACTCCTCCATGGCTGATGTTGGGGCTATGGCAGGAATAGATGTGGACAAGGAGGCAGGTTTATCCACTCTGGCAGCTGCAGGGGACTGAATACTTGTCTCTGCTTGCGTGACAGAGGATGGGAGGATGAGGAAGGTTTAGTAAGCCAGTCCACCACCTGCTCTGCATGTTGTGGCTGGAAAGCACAGGCAAACTTACTAAACTGAGCAAATGATGCCCTGCCTGAGGATTGACCACCATGTCCACCTTTGCCTGTGGACACATTTGTTGCCAGCCCCCTTACAGTGCCAAGGGAACGTTTGCCTCTCCTCGTCCTTTCAGACAATATTGGGAGGGAGCGGTGCTTATAAGCAAATGTAAAGAAGAAGTAGAAATCTGTACGTAGATGCACTTTAATCAATGTAAAGTGGTGTTTGGTGCACTTTAATTTGAGTACTCACACAACACAGACACTCCACGGATACACTATAATATACTGCAATATAATGCGCCAAACATACAATGATGCATAGAACTATATGGTATTAAATTGGCAGTAACGCACACATAAGTAAATGGCGTTAAACTGGCAGTAACGCACACAGAAGTAAATGGCGTTAAACTGGCAGTAAAGCACAAATCAATATGGTGTTAAACTGGCAGTAACGCACACAGAAGTGAATGGCGTTAAACTTGCAGTAACACACAAAACGATATGGCGTTAAACTGGCAGTAACGCACAAAACAATATGGAGTTAAACTGGCAGTACCGCACACGGAAGTAAATGGTGTTAAACTGGCAGTAACGCACAAAACTATATGGCGCTAAACTGGCAGTAACGCACACAGAAGTAAATGGTGTTAAACTGGCAGTAATGCACAAAACTATATGGCGCTAAACTGGCAGTAACGCACACAGAAGTAAATGGCACTAAACTTGCAGTAACGCACAAAACTATATAGCGTTAAACTGGCAGTAACACACACAGAAGTAAATGGCATTAAACTGGCAGTAACGCACACAAAACTATATGGCGTTAAACTGGCAGTAACGCGCAAAACTATATGGCATTAAAATGGCAGTAACACACACACAAGTAAATGGCATTAAACTGGCAATAACGCACACAAAACTATATGGCGTTAAACTGGCAGTAACACACACAGAAGTAAATGGCATTAAACTGGCAGTAACGCACAGAGAACTATTGTAAGGGCTTACCTTGGTTGGAGTCCATAGTGCAGAGATGTATGCTCACCCTTGCAAATACACACAGCCCACGGTAACAAGGTAAAAAGCTACCTGGGCTGTGAATCTGTGCATGGGGGCTTGACAGGGGATTTACCAAAGGATTGTCGAGGTGAAGCCATAGTCAGGGATTCCAGTAGTCAGAGTTAATAATGAACTGAGCCAGGGTCAAAAGCCGGGGTCAGTCTTGGAACACTGAAACTTGAAAATAAGAACACAGGAAAACAGGAACCTTTGGCAATACAAGAGACAAATGAACTGACACAACCCTCAGAGTGAGGCAGTGTTTTATACTCAGCTGATTAGATAAACTGCCTCAGCTGAACCCCGAGTAGGGATGAGCTGAACACCCCCTGGTTCGGTTTGCACCAGAACCCGCAAACAGACTGAAAGTTCGCGCAAATTTTAGAACCCCATTAAAGTCTATGGGACTCAAACGTTCAAATTCAAAAGTGCTAATTTTAAAGGCTAATATGCAAGTTATTGTCCTAAAAAGGGTTTGGGGACTCGGGTCCTGCCCCAGGGGACATGTATCAATACAAAAAAAAGTTTTAAAAACGGCAGTTTTTTCGGGAGCAGTGATTTTAATGATGTTTAAAGTGAACAAAAAAAAGTGAAATATTCCTTTAAATATCGTACCTGGGGGTGTCTATAGTATGCCTGTAAAGTGGCGCATGTTTCCCGTGCTTAAAACGGTCCCTGCACAAAATGACATTTGTAAAGGAATAAAAGTAACTTAAAACTGCTTGCGGCTTTAATGTAATGTCGGGTCCTGGCAATATGGATGAAAATCAGTGAGACAAACGCCATGGGTACCCCCCCAGTCCATTACCAGGCCCTTTGGGTCTTGTATGGATATTAAGGGGAATCCCGCACCCAAATTAAAAAAAGGAAAGGCGTGGGGCCCCCAGGCTCTATATACTCTGAACAGCTTTATACAGGCGGTGCAAACAAGACAGGGACTGTAGGTTTGTTGTTAAGTAGAATCTGTTTGTAATTTTGGACTGGTACATTTTTAAAGTGTAGCTCCAGCCAAAAAATATATTTTAAGCTTTTTGGAAAACATAGGGAAGGGTTATCACCCTGTAACATTTGTTTTGCTGTCTGTGCACCTCTTCAGAAGATTTCACCTCACTTTCTGTCCTAATGACAAATGGTTTTTGAAAATTTGGGGGTTTTAGTGAAACAAAGATTGGTGATAAAGCATCAGTGAAGAGGAGACATGTTTTTCCCATATTAACTCTTACAGGAGAGAATTTCCCTTCCTAGGGATAGATTTCATCTCACTTCCTGTTGTCTCCTTCCATTTGCAAGTAGGAGTCGTTTGTAAGTTGGATGTTTGAAAGTAGGGGCCTGCCCTATATACTCTGCAGAAATTGGGGCCTTGTTGGTGTTGCCACAACACTATAAGCCCTCACAGTTACTCTTGGTGGGCGCAGGAACGGGCCCTGCTGTGAAATATTAGATCAAGAATTGTAATTACATGCCATTGTTGAACAGTGGTAAAAAAATTGGGCCTTTGGTGG